>NC_051408.1:859917-860341 GCF_015228065.2 Penaeus monodon
ACCTCTGCCAATCTGCATTCTCTCGCTCCTTGTTTCTCTGTCCTTTCTCTGTCTCTGTTTCCCTCTGTCTCTGTCTCCCAACCTCTCTGTGTTTCTTCCCTCTCTGTCTCTCTCCTTCTCTGTTGGCTTGCATCTCCGTCTCTGTGCCTCTTTCCCACTTTGGCTCTCTGCTCCTTTTTTCTTCCTTCTCTGGCTTCTCTAAGGCCACTTCCTCTTTATCTTTCTAAATCATTACCCCTGTCCTCTGTCTCTCTGCTCCTCTTCCTCTTTGCCTCTCTTCCTCTTTGTCTCTCTGTCGCTCTGTCTCTTTCTGCCCCTCTTCCTCTATGCCTGTCGTCCTGCCGCCCCCCCACGATTCCCCCGCTGGGCGTTCCTTCTCCCATCTGCGGCGTCACCGCCTTCCCTTCGACGTACTCCCCCGTGG
>NC_051408.1:860434-860803 GCF_015228065.2 Penaeus monodon
TTACATACAACATTAGAACAGCCGAGTATTGTTAGATTTTGAAGTACATGTTTAGCGAACAACCAGTTAATATAATCATATTCAATCTTATAAATTCAACTTAGAAAAACGAGCCGTGGATTAATTAATTTGAAAAATTGTACATTATCGTGAAAACAAATAATCTCATAAACCCGACTGATTGAGGGAAATTAAAACAATTACACAAAAGGAATAATCTCCATTTACATAAATGATCAATCTCTTAAATAATAAGGTAGGAAAATTAAAGACTTTCACCCAGAAAAGCAAGCATGTCTGATGGCTGAAGAGCATGAGCAAAGGTACTGCTTTTTCGCCATTCAGATATATGAGGTCAAGCCAAGGAGT
>NC_051408.1:862592-862877 GCF_015228065.2 Penaeus monodon
AGGCAGGTACCCGGGCAAGGCTGTCAAACCCCCCTTGAAGAGTTCATACGTTGGTCATACGCCTGCAAATACACGGCAACGTCTGCGCTCGAGACGCGGCATCAGCAGCAGGGGCTGATTTGTGCATTGAATATTCCCTGCGAATTAACATACGACTTTAGCGAGGGAAAAAAATATGAACTATATGTAAAAGTTCATGGTTCAATTTGTAGAAGAATTAGTGTGTATCATAAATGAGGGGACAGGATAAGTATAACAATGATGAGTCATAGGAAGAATGGATTG
>NC_051408.1:862944-863455 GCF_015228065.2 Penaeus monodon
GTATAGCTCCGATTCCCTCTTACTTTTCTAATTCTTCCTTTTCTGTTAATATCATATTCCATATCATGGGTATTATAAAGGAGCTCTGACTAAACCCCACATCTTCCGTAAAAAGCCAGTCATAATGAAGAGCAACTCTTGAAGGGAATGTAAATATATATCTGCATCTTCTTATATAGCATTTTCTTTGCCCTTTTTATTGTAAATTTACCCTCCAGGATACACATTGCAGCCACACGTTCTTGCTCGTAGCCCCTGAAGAAAGGTTCATAATGACATTAGCAAGTGTGTTTTTTTTTTTCTTTATTCAATCTATATAAAAAGAATAGCTAAAAAAAATAATCTTCATTACCGTAGGAATTTCAGAAGAGTAACGCTATGTTCTTATACGTAATAAACGCATTGCGAATAAAGGTACGTAATGCGTTATAGACCATCGAGGTACGTAAGCTAACACATTGGCTTTTAAATAATCCGAAAAACGCAAGTACGCGGACGTTTGAGCCTCGGG
>NC_051408.1:863675-864580 GCF_015228065.2 Penaeus monodon
ATAATTTCTATTTCAAATAATGTGATAATTCATAATGTAACATTATATTTCTTATATTATTTTATTTTATATTATTTTATAAATTTTTCTTTTTTTACATAATGTAATATATATTCTTTGATAATAGTATTCTTTCCAATAATGACGCTAAATGACTTACCATCCGGTAAGGCTGAAGGCTTTTCAGGGGCCCAACCTGCCTGCCTTCCCGCCACTGTTGTGCCCAAATATCGTGCACGTATTTTGCTACGTCGATAACCTGCGTCAGCCGCTCCGACTGCTTACCACCAATTATCCCAACCAGGTCGGGACTACCCGGGTGTTAAGGCGACAGCTTCTTCCCCTGAGGAATATATCACTTGTCGCCTGTTTATGGAGCGACGCCATCCTGGGCAGACGTCGGCGGCCCAGACAGTAATGGGGGAACGAGATCGCTAGTTAAAGCACTACTCCAGCATCACTCGGAGATAATTAAAACTCCTTAAAAGATAATTTCTATTCTCTTGATACGCTTCGAATCCTCAAGCGTCTGTTTTTCAATCTTTGTTTCGAAACACGTGTGAGCGAGACTGAAGCTTCAAGGAGGTCGTTCAAGGCTTACCGGTCGCCGTAGCGGTGATGGCGAGCAAAATAAGCAGTTACTAATGAATCATGGGAAAAAATGCAGCTGGCCTGAACTGTCTGGACCAGGACAAGGGCTGTGCATCCCCCCCCCCCAATAAAAAAAACTAATCATCTGAAAAATTGGACCTCATTGATGTCTCTCGGAAATCTCTGATTTCACCAATCCTCGGTCCCTTTATTTTCTATTAAGCTTGATCTTAAATCTGTATCAGTGTGACACTAAAAATTCCGAAAGTGATTCATATTATACAGTTTTTGGGCATTGGAGGTCAGCAATATGG
>NC_051408.1:864610-865043 GCF_015228065.2 Penaeus monodon
CCCTTATAAGTCATAACTCATGTTTGGTAAATGAGTTTATTTTGCAGTAAAGCTCAAACTGTGCAACCATCATTTAGATCAAACAAATGCACTTCTAATGTTGTGAAACGCAAGCATAAGGCACAGACTATGCATCATGTCTTAATACCCCGCCTGGAAACGCTGCACAGAAGACAGTGAAATGAAGAGCAGGAAGACATGGTTACGTCGAAGGCCTCTCCTGGCTGCTTCCTCGCCGAATCCTGCAGCGCCGGCGGTCGCGTTGGGATGAGGCGATCCGAGCCGAGGTCTTGCAAGTATATAGAGCCTGACCCGGGGCAAGGTCTTGCAAGTATATAGAGCCTGACCTGGGGCAAGGTCTTGCAAGTATATAGAGCCTGACCCGGGCTGGGCGAAATTCCGGGCCGCGGCCATTGTGACTCAGTGATAATTG
>NC_051408.1:865775-866110 GCF_015228065.2 Penaeus monodon
GGATAGGTAATATCTTCTGGCGCTGAGATGAGCTGCAGTCACTTCATTAATATGCAAATCGCAGCGAAAAAGAAGACAGAATTATCTCTTTGTCCAAGATTTGTCCAGCTCAACGAAGCGAAATTATGCATAACTTTTTCGCCTCAGATCAGATGGCGAAAGATCAAAGAAAGACTGAATCGGATTAGATGAGCAAGACCGACGAGAATGAAAGAAAATAAAAAAGAAGAAAAATGAGGCGTGAGGTGAGGAGTGAGGAGAGGTCGAGAAGGAGATCAGTCGGAGACGAAAACTAGGGCCGAAGAAAGAAGGAATAACAGTGGAGAAGAGGAAGG
>NC_051408.1:866783-867481 GCF_015228065.2 Penaeus monodon
TATGATTGAAGAATTTTATCAATCACAGCAATGGTTGAAAAGTTTTATTCACAGTAATGCTTTTAACATCAGCGATATTTATAACATAGTCAAGCACAAACGGTATCATCGTCAGAAGTAGTGTGTAGCAGTAGCACTGTTATAATCAAAAGCATAATAAATTAGTATTATGAGTCTTGCTTGCATCTTGTCTGCAACACAAGGCAAGAACGAGCCCCCCCCCCCCTCCTCCTCTTCACTAAAGGCCATCTGATCTGAGTCGAAAGTACAACTTGTGAAAAATCGTAAAAGTGATAAACGACCTACTATTTCTGTTTTCTTTTCCTTCTTTTTTCTCTCCTTCCAGACTTTTATAGCTCTTCCGAAACCTTCCGAAACATCTACGTAAATATTGGCAATATTCCACAGCCAGAAACGGCGGCTTTTACTCCAAGGAACAAGATCCTCTTATCCCGAAGGGATTTTCATGAATAAGAAAGTTACTTAAAGATTTTCATTTTTAAAGAGGCACTTTATCAAACGGCTGTTGAAGAAGGTAAATATTTCTTTTTTTATATCTGAAACGACTTGTGGGTGTGATGCACGGGGACGGCCCGGCACCTTAAGCAGGACAAGAACACCAATTTCTTGTGTTAACCTTCATGAGATGCCTGTTCGATGTTTTTGGGGAAAAATAGCGGGGGCGTCTTGCATGACCA
>NC_051408.1:867831-868095 GCF_015228065.2 Penaeus monodon
GTCACTGTTCGATCCTTCATTTCCGAAACGGGTGAACGTCAAAGCAGAAAGCGTTGGTCGATGCTCTTCCTCTCACTTCGAATATTTTTGTAACTTTATCTCTAGATTTAAGTCTACATGAAACCTTGTTTGTTTATGATTCCTTGTTCGAAGAGTTGCTGTATCTGTTTTGTATTTTATTTTTTCTGAATTCCTATATACGAGAGCTAATTGATTTATGATGTACTGTATAAAATATTATATTATCGATGCTCTTGTCTGTGT
>NC_051408.1:868262-868969 GCF_015228065.2 Penaeus monodon
CATATGTTATGAATTTTACCGACTCTTCGTTATTTTTACTACCTAAAACATTACCATTACGTCACCGCTGTATATTGAGCTGTGCCAAAGAACTTCACAGATTTCTCTCTTAAAGGGAGGCGCCACATAAAACTGTTCAAGATGTTCAAAAAGGAATCAAGATACAATCTCGCGAGTAAATTGCTTGAACCTTAGAGTTGCCCGAAACAGCTAGTTGTTATTATATTATTTTAGCCTAAAGGGAATAGCTGTAAATACGATTTGTCTTTGTCGATGGTATTCCAATGTGGTCTTGTTGTAAGTCAGATATTGTTGTTAATATTGTTGTTTGTTTTCTGTAAGCGTTGTTATATAGCTAGATAACTTATTACCTCTTCTTAGTTTGGTTGTTAAAGAAGATCACTGTCATTATCAACGAAGTTCATTTTGATTAAGGATACAGTTTATACGTATTTTTGTTGTTGCCGCAGCCATTATTTCATGAAACACAAACGAAACCATTTTGCTTGTTTGTTCAGTTGTTTATTTTGCTTAAGATTGGCAACATCTGAATAGAAAGCTAATGTCTTTTATGAACATTTGCTGATAACGCAAGGAAAAAGCCGAATGCCTAATCAATTGCATATAACGGTAACACCATATTTGCAATAATTTCTCAATAAAAAACGTGATAAAAATACAAAATGAGAAGACCATTGCCACTGAAG
>NC_051408.1:870546-870630 GCF_015228065.2 Penaeus monodon
ACAAAAACAAATACCTTTTATATTTCGATTTTAACTTAAAATGGAGGGTTTTTCAAATACTTTCGCAGAAATATATCAAAGAGA
>NC_051408.1:871215-871391 GCF_015228065.2 Penaeus monodon
TTTAATGCTCTAGATTACTTATACTCGAATTTGCGAAAAAAACGTCTATTCATTTTAGCTTTATTAATTAGCCTCACACAAATCGGACAACACAGAGCCTTGATTTTTTATCCCTCTTATCCCCTGCTTTCAAGAGAATAACAACTTTTTTCCTGTTTCTAGATCCATTTTGTTTT
>NC_051408.1:873324-873549 GCF_015228065.2 Penaeus monodon
AGCTAAGCCCTCTGCCCTCTTCAGTTGCATGATATCTCAACAGGAGAAATTACTTATGAACTTTAAAACTGCATTCTTCAGCCTTACATACAAAATCCAACCGAACTTACTTGTTCATTAATCAAACTAAAATCTAGACTATTATTTTTGTTTTTATATTTACAAAACTGAAGAGAGAAGCTTGCGAAATTTCACAACAAATGCAACCATTGGGTAACGAACCTA
>NC_051408.1:873933-874048 GCF_015228065.2 Penaeus monodon
GGGGGGGGGGGGAAACAGAGAGACGTGATATATAAGGCTGGTTTTCCCGTCTGATTTAAGAGCAGAAAATGTCCAGAAGGTCTTTTACAAGTCTGCATTTCTGAATCGCAATGAA
>NC_051408.1:874415-874662 GCF_015228065.2 Penaeus monodon
AACATCTTAATCACGATCATCGTTATCGCTGCCTCTCATTAAAAAACTCTTCACTGCCTTTGTCACTATTACCGTGTTCACTGAAGCCTGACCATTGTTACTATAAGTTCTTGAGATACAGTCATAACATTTACTAATCAGATTGTCTCTTTCAAAATCATCATTTCTCTCTGATATGATCTGTGAGCAGCAAGGACTGCGCCGGTGAACTAGAATCATGTACCGAGTAAAATGCTGCCTCAGTGTG
>NC_051408.1:875025-877508 GCF_015228065.2 Penaeus monodon
GCCTACACGTCTCGACCAGGTAGTACAGCCAAGTCACTGTGTAGGAAGTGTTCTGTCCATAGCATTTTTTTAGATGCTTTACCTTCATATTGATTGCGCTGACAGTATATGCCTAAGGTCGTTTAGCCAGACTCCAGTCTCTTCAAATTTGGATACGGTTTAGAGCCAAGAAACATTACAAGCGCAAGTTGTTCTGGATTTGCTGAACTCTTATACCTAAGCCGTTTGTATATCATCTTGGAGGCAGTTTTGTTAATATTCTGGTCACGGATATAAACAAGGACTTGCAAGAGAGGTTTGTCGCTTATCCTCTGTGTGTCAGGAAAGACAAAGCGGTTTCTTTCCCCATTTCTTTTTTTTATCCCATCTATACAGTATATGACCTCATGTTCCAGTTAGACATCTATTAAGGCCGTCAGTGATGCAAAAGCATCTGTACATCTCTCGAACACAGATATCATCGTTTTGTATGTCTACACAAAAGCTTCAACGTCTCTATTACTATAACGTGTCCCCGGCTCGAACGTCCGTGTGTCTCGAGGCAAAACCCGAAGCGCCCCATTACTAACAAGGCCAAGTCTGACGCATGCGCTCTGGCCAACGTGGACGCGGAGGCAACAAGCTGGAACAGAGCGCCGTGGCGTGGCATGGGTCCTGTATCGCACACTCTACATACTCCAAAGTCATCTCCGCCAAAAACGAGCCAGCGTGTAACAGAGGCCACTCATGAGTAAAACGCAGAGGGGGGAGGGGAGCTCATGGTTCGAACTAAAGAATCAAAGACTCACTTACTCGCCAAGATTGTTACCAGATAAACTTCGGCCTTGTGGTTCTAGCTCGTTGATATCGCTTAGTAATGCTGGGAAACTTAATGGGGTTATACAGGTAACCATGAATTAATTTGCTTTGAGAGCAGCCACCAGAACTGAACGCTTGAAGTACAAGAAGTAACAGGAAGGTATTAAAACGCAGCCTTCCTAATGGTTCTGTTCATCTCACACGAAGGTCACGTACTTAAAAATGTTTATGCTCTCGGAAGGTATCGTAAAAGCGCTCGCAATTCATGTAGGCGAGGCTATTCAACATGCAAAGCAGGACCAGGAGCGTGACTACCAGGGAAATCAACAAAAATATGAGAAATATGCTAATGCTAAACACCAACCGTGCTCGCTGTCCCGCCCATTGTATATTCACACAACGAATGTAACCCTACAGCATTTTCACAATCCCTCCAAAGATAACACTAACGCCTCGAACTCTCTCCGCACGCGGAGGGGGACAGGCCGTCGGGTTCCAAGTGTGACAGAACAGGACACGTCCGCCTCTTGCTTCCGGTCAACAACGGAGAACTGAAAGTGATATGCGAGAGACCATTTCATTTTGCATTTATTTTATGTTTTTTTTTCGTTATTTTTATATTTATTTTCGTGATTATATTTGCGTTGTTTTTGTTTTTTCATTTTTTCATTATTCTTATTTTCATATTTCTTTTAATCCTTTTCTTATTAATTTGATTATCTTTCAATTGATTTATATTATTGTTTGTAATCATTTATATAATTATTTACAATTTTTATTTATTTTAACGCCATTTCATATGTCGCACCAGAGTGATACGTATATTTCACCTTCAGTAAGAGTTTAAATATTTTCGACTGAAGTCATATTCATCCGTTTTGAAATATTCTCATGATCTTATTTTTCTGCCTTTCTTTCTTTTTAAATATATTATGCATGTGCACGATCTATATATATACACAGCAGGTAACTAAGTTGTCTATTAAATATTTTACTACACTTGCACTGCATTCATGAAAGACATATATTGTAGCCAGATTTACATAATCTGGTTTGTGACATCACCCAAACAATATCAAATTTTTCTTAGCAAACGTAACGGATGGATTCTGTTGCTGTACAAGTATAAACTGTGTAAAAAAAATGCTGGATCCACATTAACTGTCATTAATTATTTTCCTTTGGTTACTATTTATTTATTTATTTTGTTGCATATCAAACCGCTCTGTATATTATACTTTCAACATATCGTGCTTTATTAGTTTTTACTCATTTTTTCTCCCAAATGTTTATCTATGAGCTGGATCGTTCACAATGATTCGCCCGGTTGCACAAAAGCTTCGCCGGCTCCTTGCATGATGCAGCGCCACTGGAGCCAGCGCTATTAGACCAAGGACGGGCCTCCCCTCCCCCTCCCTTCGTCCCCCTCCCCGCTTCCCTTTTCCCCCTCCCCTCTTCCCCACACTTCCCCTCTAAATCCCAAAGGCTGACGGCGTATTTCTCACATCGGGATCTGTTGCTGTGGTTGGGCCAGGAAACCTCTCTCGGCACACACGCGCTCGCTCGTTTTCTCCTCCCTTCACTCTCTACCATTCCTTCCCTCCACCCATCACATCACCTGCCTCTGCCTTAAGCCTCCTTTCCTATCCCCCTCTTGATCTCTTGTCCTCTTCTCGCGTCCCTAT
>NC_051408.1:877596-877843 GCF_015228065.2 Penaeus monodon
GACACGGATACAGCACACGTATTCGTGGTTTTTATCGCTGGCATATCCTTCTGATGTCGACAGTGCAGACTGGATTCCTTGGAGGGGGAAGGGAGGGAGAGGAAGGGGGATAGACGGGGGTCAAGAAGTGGGAAGCGGCGGGGGTCCCGCGTTCAATCATCATTATCATATGTTGAAGATCATATATGCGATCTCTGATACAATTACGTCCAGGGATATGTATCAGAATTAGCATGTTAAGTCTGAT
>NC_051408.1:877976-878370 GCF_015228065.2 Penaeus monodon
CACCAAGAACGTCCCATTCCACCCTCACTCTACCCCTTCCCCCCCTTAGAATCCCTACCTTGACCCTCGCTACCATAAAGGCCACGCCTCCGCCTCCGCCTCCGCCTTCGCTCTCTCACGCTGCGGCAGAGAGCAGAGGACATAGGGGGGGGGGGGGGGCGTAAAATGGAAAAGAAGGCACAGAGGATTAGAAATGGGGGGAGAAACGTAAGTAGAAGATAAACGGAGAAGGGAGAAGAGAGAAAAAAAAATGAAGAAATAAGAATGAGGGGATAAGGAAGGAGAGATAGGGATAAGGAGTGAAAAAGAAAGAGATAACATAAGGAAGCAGAGGGAGATGAGAATCGAAGGGAGGGAAAGGGATTGCAGAGAGAGAATTGAAGGAATGGGAATC
>NC_051408.1:878407-878665 GCF_015228065.2 Penaeus monodon
AGAATGCCAAACTCGAACAATGATCTTCCTTATATAATAACAAGGATGATATAAGGGGAACGTTATTAAGTAAATATTTCGTGTGTGTGCTTCGCAGTAAGTGATATTTATATTCTTGATATTTGTCATCAGTAACTCGATTCCCGCAAAAAAATAATCGAAGCAGTTTCATCGAATCATGGCCAATACTTGTATTTGCACGAGCTTGATCGGGCGGCTTGTCTGAAGGCGACAACACGAAATCGGCGAACAACGGAT
>NC_051408.1:878749-879427 GCF_015228065.2 Penaeus monodon
AAGAATACGAACGAAAAACCTCGATAACAAATCTCGCGAACCCCATGATTTCAAACGCCACTGTCGCTGAGCCTCCAGCTCGCGTCGGGAACCGCTCGAGGGCGACCCACAAACGTCTGTCAAACGGCCTCAGTTCCCGGGAGATCGGCGCGTTTATTAAGTAACCATCTCCATATAAAGACTATCATCCTGGTCGTTCCCGCGCTGTGCGAATAAGGGAGCCGACAGCCTTTGTGCGAATAAGGGCGCTGCAGCCGCTGTGCTTTTGTTTTCCCGCAGGTCGGCTTGGAGATATTTCGACTCTGTTCGGTTGCTGTTTGTTGACTTCTGTTGCTGACGCCGTCGTATTGGCCGTTTTGATTCCTCCTATTCCTTCTCCATCTTTCTTCCTCTTCTTCCTCTTCTCATCCTCCGTATTCTCTTCCTCCTCCTCCTCTTCCTCTTCCTTGTTCGTTTTCCTCTTCTTATCTTTTTTCCATTTTCTCCTTTATTCTTCATTAGCAATCTCATCGTCGTGTCCCTGAACCATTTTCCTTATGTATCTCTTCTATTCGTTGCTTTCTTTTCATCCGCCATTTCTTCCTCTTCCTTCTCTTCTCTTCTGTTTTCTCTTTCTTCCGTCCCCAAAGCATCAGTTCTTCTCACAAACATCGTGGGTCAAAGGAATTAAGTTTCCAC
>NC_051408.1:879484-879603 GCF_015228065.2 Penaeus monodon
TGTTCTACAATTCAATAAAAGATATAATTACACCTTCCAACATGATGCTATTTCACGGTCCTGTTGCCATCCTTGGCGCTCTCTCTCGGCCACTTCCATCCTTTCTCCCTTTCCAAGAA
>NC_051408.1:880684-881391 GCF_015228065.2 Penaeus monodon
CACAGTTTCATTAGTCAGCAAATAATCTTCAAGCGCTGTCCTGCACATCTGAGAAAGAGCAATTAAGTATTCGAGAAAACCTGACCTGTATCCTTCCCTTTCATTCCTGGGAAGTCGTTAAGAAGAGGGAAATATACTCTGGTACATGATAACGAAGATACTGTGCGGCTGGTACCCTGTATGGATATCAATAATGATTATGAATTAGTACCAGGTGGAACTTATTATATATTGTTTTTTGATGTCATAAAAATGGGAAAACAAATTATCTTTATCTGATCTTGTATAATCGGTTTGAAAATATGTTTTCTTGAACAAGGAACACAGGGCCTCCTTATATCCTGCAAGACATGAAAGAACTGAGGACAGATCAAATATTTGCATAAAACTAGAGATACAATAATTTCCCTACATTTGTCTTTCCCGTCTTAGTAAAATACTTATGGACAAACAATGAACATTTCTTTTTATATTTCAATCACTTTCCCTTCCTTTAATCAAATCTTCCATTACTAGATAAGTTCCTTAAGAGCAATTAGAGGTTCATCTTCAGGTTTAGTACTTTTGCTAAATAAACGGAATCAAGCTGAAATACATTTCCCTCCTTAAAGCGCTTCAGAAGCTGCAGTAAATGTTCATTTCAAGAGAGAGAAGGACTGTTACTCGAAGGCTGTTCCTTCTCCCGCTCCCCCTCCCCAACAATGCGC
>NC_051408.1:881841-881919 GCF_015228065.2 Penaeus monodon
TATTCAGGCAGTTATATATCTTCTCTAACACTCACTACAACGTTTTTGTTTTCTTAAAGATCCATTGAAACACTTGGA
>NC_051408.1:882002-882281 GCF_015228065.2 Penaeus monodon
AATGGACCGACCAACCGACAAAGAGAGACTAGGAACACGGAAACATCCACGATCAGCTCAAAACCTGTCAAGAATGTTGGAAATGCAATCTCCCCGATGTAAATCCTCAGCGAAATGTGATAAGTGGGCGCAAAAGATAAGAGTTAGTGGTCCCGTCAATCACAGAAGAAAAAATTGAAAGATCATAAAGCAAACATGACATTAGCGCCTCGACCAATTCTAGAAGACAGAAGGAAAGAAGCATTACTATCAAGATCAAAGAAATAGATGGAAAAAAGA
>NC_051408.1:882354-882572 GCF_015228065.2 Penaeus monodon
ACAAAAAACAAAAGTGATAATTCGTCCGGATCAGTTCACAAACCGATCAATCTCAGCCGAAAAAAGAACTGGACAGCCGTGCATCACTCGGCCACGCGCAAGACAGCTCCAAGCCATGATCTCAAGCACAGGTGAGCTTGACACACAGCAAGCGACCGCGTCTGTTTAATGCACTTTGTCCGGCGTCGCCCGAATCCTGTGGTACACGACATCATCTT
>NC_051408.1:883181-883365 GCF_015228065.2 Penaeus monodon
ATCGCATCCGTTAGAAGCACTGTGTTCTTCGAAACTTGCGCCTCTACAGTATCATCTCTGTTCTGCAAGAAAACGTTCCTCGGCGTCGAATTTTATTGATTCGTAAATTCACACCGCTTGATTGACTCGCTTGATCACATGGGTGGTCCCTCGCTCCCTCGAGGGGGCGCTTTGCTAGGCGTGC
>NC_051408.1:883475-884120 GCF_015228065.2 Penaeus monodon
ATTCTGAGGCCATGTATATAGTTACCTAAATGAATACATGTATGCCATTTATATTCATCAAGTGCACCTGATAACCCCCGAGAAACTACACACTACACGTTCAGAAAAAAAAAAAATACAGTCATCATACGCCAAGGCTTAAAGTCCCTCACAAAGACGTTTCTTGTTCTATAAAGATATGAATATTTACAGTACAGTCGCGGCCAAAAGTCCTGTCGCATGACTGAGGGTCGGAGCAACAGGGTCATTCCGTCCGTCAGGCGGTTTCCTTTCTTTTAAAAATTGAATATTAGGGCGTCACGGCCAATCCAGCAGACTAGATTGAGAAACAATTCGTTTTATTCCGTATCGCCATCGAGTTAAAGTTTCCTTGTACTTTTTTAAAAAAGTAATATGGTTTTAGTTCAGTCCGGCCAACTATGCGAAGAATTGACTCGAGCGGTTAGTGAAGAAACAATTGGTGTAATCAGTTCCAAATAGCTATTTTTGTCGATTACTGGAGTAATCAAATTCAACATACAAGCACAATTATGTATAAACGTATATGGGATTTTAGTATACCTATCAATGATGAGAAGTATATGAGAAGAGGTGTGGTGTGGGGGGTGGGGGGGGTTTTAACAGAAAATGGTAAAATCTAAATAC
>NC_051408.1:884255-884585 GCF_015228065.2 Penaeus monodon
TAGCTGAAGTTTGTTTTGATTCCGTCTTTCTGCGTTTTGTATTTCTTTTCTCCCTTTACTTTTATTTCTGATTTTTTGTTTTTTCCCTCTCTCTTTCGCATCTCGCTTCTGCAAGGTTAATAGACGCCATAAAGTGAGTTTCATTCATATTTAACGGTTCGCCGAAGTTAAGCTCAGGCGAAAATGAACCAAGTAATTAGGTATTTTTCTTCTTTGTTGTTTTAATGTTTTTTTTTTTTTTCGTTTCCTTTTCTTTGTCGTTCATCTATTTTTACGCTGTTTCGTTGAATTGCTTAATTTCTTTAATGTTTTCCACTTGTTAGTTCATTT
>NC_051408.1:884620-885474 GCF_015228065.2 Penaeus monodon
TCCTTTCGATCTTCCCTTCATGTTTCCCACCCTGAGACAGCCATTGCATAGACATTGCCTTCGAGAAGCCCTCAGGAAATTCATATCAGCAGGAGATAAACTGTAAATAACCCACAAATATCGCTTAATCTATCTCCATTGGCAGGGAGTCGGTCTGAACTCTGCAATCAAACGACGAAAGAGATAAGCGAACAAACATCGCTTAATGAGTTCACTAAATTTTCGCTGTTCATTTGCTGTGGTCATTATCTGCGCAACAATCTCGGCCGCAGAGCCGGCTGATGTTTTCACACTCGACGCCGGGCAATGTTTTCGATGCCATTTTCATTTTCGTCGGCCAAGATTTTCACTAATTTTTCGCTGTACTTTTGATCCTTTTCTGCTTTGGAATCCCGCCAGTTCGGAACAGAAGGTCGGCTCGTTTAGTCAGTTCAGTTTTCTTCGTTCGTTTCCCTCGCTTGTTATCTTTGGGAGGAATGCAGCAAATGCAACGAACGTAATGCAACACAGCTTCGAATGGCTTCACTAATGATCTGATCAAGCTGACATCAACAGGCTACCAGTCACGATTTTATCCAATATCACTTTTTATTTTCTTCCTCCTCCCTCCCCACGCACACACCTTTGCTTTCGGTCCAAATAAACTGGCTTGCACGTGTTTGCGACTCTTTTTCTTCACGCAAGCTTCAGAATAAATTAGCCGCGACTGATGAAGCTCTCATAACCAGTTCAGTTTGTTCTCCATTGTTCATGCTTGACAAGATCTACCGGTATATAGACTGGGTGATTTAAGAGGTCAGCTCATAAATGCGTCAGCGCCATTGGTCTCCCCAAGCAGTTTTTCTTCCCAAAGC
>NC_051408.1:885513-885669 GCF_015228065.2 Penaeus monodon
CATACCTTGTCAATGAATGAACAGCGACCGGCACCTTTCGCCATCTGAGTGCCGCCGCGCCTTGTCTTGGTTAATGGCACTCCTGGAAGACAGCTGCCAAGGACAGGGCGTCTGCTGCCTCTCCTGACGTGCCCTTGGCCAGCGTCTTTGTGCGCG
>NC_051408.1:885979-886414 GCF_015228065.2 Penaeus monodon
CAAACGAAAAGCAGAAAAAATAGAGAATGGAAAGGGAGGGGGAAGACAGAGGTTCCTCGTGCCCAAGGTCGCGCGGCAGAAGGTAAACAAAGTCGACCACGAAGGCGCTGCTGGCGGGAGACAAAATGGCGACTGGGAGTCAGCTCAAGACAACGTCCTTGTGAGATCTTTGTTGCTCGGCGACTGAGTCCGCTCGGACCCCTGCTTTCTCCCCCCCCCCCCTGCCCCGAATGCCTCGCATGCCCGTGCCTTCGCGCCCCGCCCGTGCGCCCGTTGCTAGGTCGCTGCAGGCGCGCGGCTTCCATTACTTTTGGCACTTTGCTGCTTCTGAAAATCCTGTTGTAATGTTCTATCTGTTTGCTTATTGAACAAGTTGTTTTTGTATTGTGATTTTTAGAGGAATAGTACAAATGACTATCCCTAAAATACGGCTAC
>NC_051408.1:886698-887197 GCF_015228065.2 Penaeus monodon
ATTAATGGCATGATCGTTATGGTTATCACCATTATCTTGATCACCACTACTATTTCCATAAACCATTTTTGCCGCTCACATCGCCCCAAAGAAATGGACCCCATATTCCCACCAGCTCGACAACTCCACCATTAAGGGTAATAACGCAATTTAACCAATGCTATAGACCATGTCCTTTTTTACCGAAGAGTTCGGAGATTGACGTAAATTAGTGCAGAGCTTTTATAGCAAGAAAACGTCTTATTATACATTATCTCGCTGACTTTTATCCGGGTTTTCAGTTTTCTTGTTGTCGAAGAGAAATTAAGAATGGTGAATTCTTTGATGCCATTATGGTATTTCCTTTTATTTATTCATTATTCATTCGTTTGTTATTCTGAAATATGATAAGAAAAAGATTCCATCCTTCCTTCATATATCTTATTAGTCGCCAGGGAAAGCCATGGCGATCATTTCATGGTGAAATTACAGACATCGCTTGTGTTTTGTGTGGCTTTAA
>NC_051408.1:887752-887936 GCF_015228065.2 Penaeus monodon
CTTATGAATCGCATTCACGGATTTAAAACCGATTTTTGCAATTGCTGATATTTCCATTTTCTCCAAAAAGCTCGCTTGCAATTCGGAGACAATTCGGAGGCTTTTGTTCAATATAAGAAAATCTGAACAGAAGAGAACATTTGAGCCTCTCCTCTGGAAACCCCACGAAAAATATATATGTGTG
>NC_051408.1:888134-888714 GCF_015228065.2 Penaeus monodon
CATAATTCATATAAAGACATATTTTCAGTGTCCTACTCACATGAGAATTTCATATGACGATTTTTTATCAGTTAAAATTTATGATCCTTCCTTAGATATTTCGCAACAAAACCTAGTCAAATGTGCATTGGTGATTAGTGCAAAAACCGAACCAGTATCAGTAATATATACACACCTTCAGTTTCAGTTTAATCCCGGCGATTTATCTTGCATGCAAACCGACATGCAATTCTCCTTCTCCCCGCATCGTTACTGAGGCGTCGATTAAACCAGGGCAGACAAAAGCTTCTTAAGAGTGATCACTTTGTACCTTCGTTGGACCATAAAGGCAATTAGGCCTCGCGAGGTTTGTAAAACGAAATTTTGACCCAACTCTCAAGGATAATTTTGTCTGAAAGTTTTAGTTAGATATTATTTTTTTCTAATACCTTTCCTCTTATCGAAGAATGCTCAAATAGCACCACAGGATACATAGCCATGAAAAAATGGGTCGGATTTCAACTACAGGTGGATCATTATGTGGAAATGATCACTGAAATTTTACTCGTTAAATGCGGAGGAGTATTGTTATCGCCCTCCA
>NC_051408.1:888864-889031 GCF_015228065.2 Penaeus monodon
TTTCAGTACTTCTGTATAAAGTTGGAAAAAAGGAACCTAGGCTTTGGGACAAACACGATTCATAACAAAGCGTGACTCGATCCTTTGATCTCTAGGTATCGTCTAAGCATCTTGCGCAACATGCTTTTACAACAATAGATATCACAGGTTATGGCTTTATCTCCCCC
>NC_051408.1:889113-889177 GCF_015228065.2 Penaeus monodon
TGCCTTTCTTATGGTTGATAATTTATTTTCAAGTTCTGTACATGCTCATTCGATTCACTCACAT
>NC_051408.1:889287-889402 GCF_015228065.2 Penaeus monodon
TATTGGTTGCTTGAATTTGATATTCTTCAACTCCAGTGAACATGATCCATTCGACTCTCAATGTTTTTTTTCACTGCTATTTGGGAAGTTCATCGGTAGTCGAGGTATTTGAACG
>NC_051408.1:889616-890764 GCF_015228065.2 Penaeus monodon
GCCAGATGTCTCCGCCTCCGTTACTGAACAGGCCAGTAATTAGGTCCTAGAGGCCAAAGGCAGGACTTGAGGTTTATTGCAGGGGCGCCAGAGAATGAAGAGCAAGCTAATGAATCCTGTCTAGCAAACTTCTCCCTGTAAATCCTGATGAAAAATCCTGTGGCCTCTTATGGGCGATTTTAAACGGCCATATCTTGTTGCTACGACTATCGCTATTGTTATCATAAGGTTTATCTGTATTTATTATCACAAGATTACTATTGTCAGTAAAAAAAAAATATATGTTATCCGTTGTTAGTGGGGATATCGTCATTAATACCATTACTGTCACAATCGTCACCCACAAACATCAGTTGGAGAATCCACGCTGCCAAGCACTCATCACTCACGCATATCATCATTTGAAAACTCAGACAACAGTACGACCTTTTTCTTCAATAATCCTCCGCTGATGACGACTTGTACGTCAATTGTCTTAAAAATAAAGAAAAAAAAATAAGAGAAAGGAGTTCATTACTCAAAAAAGGTACAGTGCTCTTCCTCCCAAAATGGAAATACAACAGATTTTTTGTAACAAAATTATCAACCACATTTTTTTTCTTACAACCCAGCGTTTCTAACAAACTATATCTGGAAAAAATCACTGGTCGTGTGTTTCCTCAGCTGCCCAAATGGATCCCCGTCTCAAGAATAGAGTCATTAGACAGCGTGCGTCCCTTTACCTCGAAGAACCTATCAAGTGTTGGCTCGATCGCGTTTCGTGTCCTTGAGGCGGAGGCTAGACACGCAAAGCGACCGTCTTTTTCTCCGTTTCTTTTTTGGAATATAACAAAAATGTTGAGTGTCAGTCCGGCCTTCAGGATGACTCGATGCGTCTGGCTCGGCCCGCCTGACTTGCCGCCGCTGGAATAAACAGCCGAGGTTTATTTCTGCCTCGTTTTATTTTATTTTTTCTCTAGGCTTGAGGCTGGAAACTGGTTTGTTCTAATTACCTGGTTTATTGGTATGTTATTCAAGTATGTATATGTGTGATTGTTTTCTTCAATTTTCTATGTTTTTAACTATATTATGTGTAATTGTTCGTGTCCTTTCATGATATCTGTATAAATGAATATATGCTTTTGCTTTTCTTTTTTCTTCTTCTTTTT
>NC_051408.1:890801-890924 GCF_015228065.2 Penaeus monodon
CATCACCGTACACTTGGTCTGGTCCCTCTTTGGCGTGCGTCCATCTCAGCTTCCCTTTGCATGCCAGTGGTGCTTGCATGAATTGGTTTAATTGTGGTTACATTTGCCAGCCTTTTTTGGCTT
>NC_051408.1:891104-892099 GCF_015228065.2 Penaeus monodon
ACAATAAAACTCTTTCGTGAACTTGTGCTTAAATTGTGCAATGTGCAATTATTTAATATTGTTTGCTTGCTTGTATGTATGAGTGTGTGTATGTCCAAGTTAAATCTTTTGGTGAGTTTAAATGCTTGCTCCCACGTATATGGCTTCATAAGTGTACGTGTGTGTGCTTGTACAAGTATACACTGTTTGTGTGTTAGACCCTTCGCTTGCTGGTATATGCGTAGATATGTGTAGATCACATGTGTGCTTGTGGTACCCAAGCCCAGGGCAAGGCTGCAAGCACACCGAACCGCATTCCCACGTGACTTTCATTGCCTGAAATAAATCCATCTCCCGCTGGGTTAATAGGGATGCTCTCAGGGCCACCCACAGGGATTAGGGATCTGAGGCAGAGTAAGATTGAAGATTATTGATTTAAAAGGTAAAATGAGAAGGATTTTGGGATTCGGAGATTGGTAAAAAAATGACTGGTGAAGATTAGGAAGTTCGTGATTGAGAAGATGAGGGATCGTTAATGTTTGAATACAGGCGTGAGATGTACAGAGAAAATATTATTAATTAGTAAAGACGTACAGGTGAAATATGATGAGTAGTAAAACACCTAAACAGATAAATAAATCAAGAATAAACTCTAAACTAATCAGAATCTTTTCTCCTACATGAAAGAATCAAATACAGTCTATGTTGAAATCGGAACCGGCAGAACGAAGTGATCCTCGCGCAGACCAATTCCTTCTCGGTTTTCATTTACAAGAGGGCGATTTATAGCTGGATCTTCTCTCGCTGTAAAGATCGGGCCGACTCTCGAACGAATAAATCAGGCATTTGTCAGCTGGTGAGATACGCGTCCATTAACTTTTTTCGGTGACAGTCCGTTGTTACAAACGTTGGCTTTTAAATAGGACAAAAATTGTGGTCAATAATTATTTTTGGATTTATCTGTTGTATTTCAGTTTGAGGAGGAATATTATTATCATTTTTGAAAAATGGAATAC
>NC_051408.1:892166-892967 GCF_015228065.2 Penaeus monodon
GATTCTTTTGAAGACTATAAATTTCGGACTCACAGAAACACGTTAACTTCGCCATCTACAATCGTCAAAATCGAGCACTAAATAAAATTATTCAGGTGCAGGAGAGTGCACATATAATCACCAAAAATGCTTATCACTGGACAGAATGACCTTTGGCGGGTCCTGACTCCGCCTCCGAAATCCACTTACTGCCCAGCCTCGCCGCTTCGGCTTCACGTCAGTAGTTTCTTGTGGCGCGAGTTTTGGCTTTACGATCCCTTCCGTCCGACGGCACAATCTGCTTCACAACATTTTAATGATTTGAAGGCTTTCTTGCTCCTTTAACTGTCTATCATATCATTATGTATTAACTTGGAGGTTTTTCCTTCTTTGCATAAACAAATATAAAACTGAAACGTGCCAGCCGAACTAAATATTTGCATCCTTTTATGAGCAGGGGAAATGTGTTTATCTTTATGGTCCCTTGGCAGACTCGGGCGACCATTCCGCGCATTCCGTTTTGCTTCTTGTTGGTGTCAGCCGCTGGACGGCCGATGGCGGGCGTGGATTCGGATAAAGACACAGTCTTCTGGTTTGTTTTCCTTTTTCTTAAGAGTAGGGGCAGCGGGTGTGGACACTGTGGACCGAGAAAGTCTTCCGTGTTCTTTTATGTCTGAAATGATGCCTTGGCTTCCGTGCCATATATGGAATATCGAAATATTGAAAAGCTAATGTTTATTTACTCGAGCGCCCTTATTTGTATCTCCTTGTGACTGCGATTTGTTTGCATTTCAATGTACCTGTGTATACTAAGCGCGCTCA
>NC_051408.1:893020-893538 GCF_015228065.2 Penaeus monodon
ACAGAAACTATTGCCGGCCATTATATATCTAAAACAAACACTCAAACGCCCCAACTCCCGCGGCGGCGCTCTAACCAATACAACTTAAGAATAAGATTTATTGCTAATGCCTTAAACCGGCGAATACCTGGACATGTTCCGTGCGGTTGACCCCCCCCCCCTCCCCACCCTCCTCTCACTAACAAGTTCCTGATACGTGAATTCTGCGGTTGCGCTGTTTATTGGTTTTGCCGACGTATTATTCCCCGTCTGTTCGTCTCTCTCCCGCTCTCTTTTTTATTATTGCACTTCGAGGAGCCACGCTGGTTGTTATCCGCGATCGGTTTATATGAGCCAATATATCTCGGCTTTTCGTGGTAATGAGGATTACCTGAGGGAAATGAGGGGGGGGGTAGGGGAAAGGAGGAAGGAAGATGAAAGTGAGAACAGAAGGAGAGGGAAGAAGTGACAGAGTGGGACAGAGGCGAAGAGAGAAGGGGAGGGAAGATGAAGGAGGGTAAGGGAAGTGCAGAAAAACG
>NC_051408.1:893585-893670 GCF_015228065.2 Penaeus monodon
TGGAAGGCTGGAAGGCAGACGAAGATGGTAGGTAGTAGAAAATAAGAAGGAAGGGGAGAGAACAGAAATGGAAAGGCCAGGTAGC
>NC_051408.1:893733-893997 GCF_015228065.2 Penaeus monodon
CAATGAGAGGGGGGCGTCCATGCTCTACTCTCAATTTTTAAAGATCCTTCTCAAGTCTCCTCCATAATTTCGTGAGAAACAGATTCACTGTTGTTATGACTAGACAGACTGTTGCTTCTCTTGTAGTTAATGTTGTAGTTTATATCGTGGTTTGTTACAGTTAGTGATACTGTAGTTTTCATTTTGTTGTCGCTAGCGCCGTCAAATTTGGTCGTTCCTTTTATTCGCTTGTTACTTGTGGGTTTGATATTGCCAGTACGTTTA
>NC_051408.1:894056-894214 GCF_015228065.2 Penaeus monodon
AAGAAAAAAAGAGTTCGGTGTAAATGGAGATGGCAGTGTTTCTCTGTGTGCTTTTGCCACTTTTTTTCCTTTTTTTTTGCCAAGGTCTTTGTTCATAACAAACATCTCGTCTTCCTGTGAATATTTGAAATCGATATTTCTAATAAGATTTTGCGTGG
>NC_051408.1:894546-895429 GCF_015228065.2 Penaeus monodon
CTTCCCTTCGCATTATCATCACGGTCCCTCGGTATTTATAATTGTCCGCTCGGCCGATCCCTGGACAATGCGGAGAGCTCCTCAAGGTCAGCCGTGACAGGAAGGCAGAGAGTAAGAGGAAATGGGGGTGAGGGGGAGAGAGGGAGGGGATGGAGGAAGGGGGGTGAGGGAGGAGATGAGGAGGGAGGCGGAGGGAAATAGAGAGAGAGAGAAGGAGGGAGACGGAGGGAAATAGAGGGAAAGAGCTGTAGGGAGAGGAGGGAAGAGATAGTGGTGAGGAAGAGAGGAGACGTGGAAGAATGGGTGAGAGGGACAGCGGAGGGAAGTCGGGGAGAGAGGAGGAGAACTCAGGACACAGTCGACAGCGGAGGACGCAGAGGCTGCCATAAATCATTAACATATAGTTGTGTTTATGGCTCGTTTGGAATCTTGATTTCCTTGATAAGCTTCTGAAAGTAAACATAGAATTTCTCGCTGTAATTATGTCACTCTTTATGTGATTTTTTCCGAGGTGTTACGGTTTGCATGCGTTTTGGACAACACTGAAATTAAAGATGTTTATTCATACATGATATTCTCAGAGCCTCAGTACCTCCCCCTCGTTCCTTCCCTTCCCCTTCCCCTTCCTCTTTTTCTACCCCTCCCTTTCGTTCCTCCCTTCCATTCCTCCTTTCCCCTATCCTCCTCCCCTCGCACTCCTTGTTCTACCCTCCCCCTCTCCTCCCTTTTCTCCCTCCCTTCCTCCTCCCCTTTCTCCTTTTCCTCCCCGTGTCCTCTTTTATTCTCCCCTTCTCCTCCCCAACCCTCCTCCCCCCCCCTACTCCCCATAAACATAAACCGATATTACAATAAGTTCTCGGCAATAAATGATTCTCGGCATCCG
>NC_051408.1:896596-896705 GCF_015228065.2 Penaeus monodon
CTCACCCGCCGTCGCCGGCGTCGGCCGATTTCCGTTCAGCGTCCGAATCTCTTTCTAGCGCTTAGCAATCATTAATCAAAAATGGTTGATTAGTACCTGTTACGCTACT
>NC_051408.1:896734-896798 GCF_015228065.2 Penaeus monodon
TCCCCCTCCTTGTATGCAAATAAGGGATTGAAAGTCAAGCATAAAATTATGTTGTTCTTTGTTC
>NC_051408.1:896831-897944 GCF_015228065.2 Penaeus monodon
CTCGAAACCCCCCTGTCTTCGAATACTGGAAGCTGTTTCGCAAGTCGCAACCAAACAAGTTCAGCATTCTTAATATGTCATAAGTCTCGGGTAAATATGCGGGCGACTATAATCATATCAAAAGCTGTTCATGGTAAATGAGCTTAATCTCAGGGTGCAGCAGCGAGGTATATCCGCCTAGCGCTGCAAAACTTACTAGCGATCGTGCTTTATTTTCGTTTTTTTGGGAAACTTCCTCATTTTCCTGTCGCTAACTTTCATTAGCTGATAAACCTCTTGATAATAGTTTGGAGCCGTGACGGACGCGATGTGATTCCGCGCAGGGACGCCTTGGCTTATCGAAAGTGGTTCGCCGATAACGCCTGCACGCGATCTCAGTCGCGTTGGGAGTCACACCCAGCACCGCCTTCAGGAGCATTAGAAAAAAGGATATTTTATTGATCCGGATATTAAAAGCTGCCTCCTCGAATTTTATCATGAGACCGGTTGAACATTTTCATAACAGTTCTCTCTGTCCTGAGGTGGGGTAAGGCATCTACCAAATAGTAACACGTTATCATTATTAACATTACCATCGGAAACATAAGGAAATCTCAGTCATAAGCGATGACATTTCATCAAAGTCCACACTTCGACCGTCCCCTTCTCCCCCAACCAAACACGGCAATATTTCGACCATTACAAGCGACGTGAAGAGAGTAACACGAGGTTCACACAAAAGCCCCTTGAAAAACCTTACAAAGTCTGACCTTGGTGCCCTCCGACCCCCCCGCCTCTACCCTCCTTGCCCCTCCTCCCTGCCCGTGCCCCAAGACCCCTCGCTCCCCCACAACCCTCCCCCTCCTGTCCCTACCAGGTGCCCCCCCCCCCCCCAGTTGCCCCCTCAAGGTCGCCGCATTGTCCCGAAAATCCCAATATTGTCTCGGTTATTTAACTGATAGCAAAACCCTCGGTAGGCCTGTTTACCTGCCTTTCGGGCCGGCCTTTACCTGGCGGGACAAGAGAGCGAAAATCCCTGGAGGAACAACGGTTAGTTCGACCTTGTGGCCTGTTGTTCCGGATGACGGCCGCGTGACAGTCATGGTGTGACGGTTGACAACGTGGTCTGTCCTC
>NC_051408.1:897980-898319 GCF_015228065.2 Penaeus monodon
AAGTCATCGGTAGGTTTTACTTTTATTTGTGATAGATACTCGGGCTTTTAAATTTTACGAGGATCTTGTGTTTTACATAGCCGAGTCGGTCCATGTGCGCGAGCATTATGAACATACACAAAGGGATACACGACTCATGTAAACAAGGATCGTATAACTACACTCGCGTGCACGTGGACACGGAAGTGTGTATGTGTCTACTTGCTTTTTGGTTGTTTATACGGAGAAAGAACTAATAAAGTACAATAAACAGGAAATTAACAAGACTCAGAGCTATATGAGCTATACTGCGTTATTAACGTAGTAACACTTTTCTCCCTCCTGCGGGAACTGAAACGC
>NC_051408.1:899367-899770 GCF_015228065.2 Penaeus monodon
GTTCCCCGCCCATCCCTCGGCCGCTCCTCACCTGCAGCCACTGCAGGTGAGCGGGGGGGGGGGGGTGACGTAGCGAATTACACAGGAACGACCGAGGTTTTCTGGTCAACTACAGGCCGCCCGACCTTCACCACCCCTCCCTCCATCACCTCCTTGCCCTCACCCCGTCCTCGGCACTATCCTTGCCCTGCCTTCATCCTGTTTCTCTGCTGTTACCCAATGTCCTCATTAATTCATAGTTTCTACCCGCCATTTCCCTCCTGAAGTCCAGCAGCATAATATCCTAATATCCTTTGCTGACTTGTTCCCGTCCGTGAGCGGCTCAGCGAAGTGGGCGATTGGGAGCGAGGAGACGATTAGGCTTTGTGTGGTCTCTGGCCTCCGTTTCTATGGTTCAAACAGC
>NC_051408.1:900258-901404 GCF_015228065.2 Penaeus monodon
ACTAACTGCATATTAGGACGGCGGTTGTTCAACACAACATTATCACCCTCGGGCACCAATCTTCCCAACACTGTTATTAACAGTACAGTAAGAACCCTTGATGATAGTGTTATTCCACTTACAAAATATGCGAGAAGTACACTACATCCGAAGCATTAAAAATACGAACTATCTCTGTCTTCGTTGGTTGATGACAGCGAAAGCACTAGTTAACGAGATCCGTGGCGTCATAATGCTGGAGTTTAGTGGAACTCGTACCATTCGTCTCGCGCGCAGTAATTGGTGTCGAACGCACGTAACATTAATTTAACTTAGACCCGGACAATGCCAGAGTGCGTGTGATGGATCGCAGAGCTATTTTTAAACTAAGAGTCCACATTTATTAAACGAGGAACTTTGCCCAGGCAGTTCGAATAAGCTCATACGAAGCTGCTATTAACTTTCGTATTATCGTCTTATATCATTGCTAAAGTTTTTCACTGAATATTGATAGGATGATGAATGGATAGTAAATGGCCATCATATAAACGTGAAAACTGCCTTTTATCTATGATAGAACATCTCTTATCCGACACCACACTGACCTTCAACAGCACCATATCCTAACGCAAAATACCCTAACCATATCATCTTACAGTAAGGCCCTCGAGCTCACCATCTCTTCCCCCTTATCGCCCCAGCATTCTCAGCCGCCCCTCAACGCGCCCAGCCCTGAGACCGTTTCTCCCTTTGTATGAGGACCGCCCCCGCGACCCTGAGCGGCCTGAGGGTCGTTCGCGCAAGTGATCCGGATTCGCAGCGCAAACCAGACTTCGGGGGGGTCTATAAATTTTAGCCGCGACGTTAATGCATCTGCAAATATACTCTAATGCTCTCCTTCGGAAACTCGAATGGAAGGTATAACGCGCCAGTACACAAAAGTTAGTGCGTCGTGGGCACGCGTGTGCACTCTTAAAAACGCCCTTTCCGTTCGCACAAAGAGCATCCGAAGGCCCGCCCTCTCGTCTTTGCTTATCCTCTCCACACATTCAACTTGTTTCTTTTAATCTTTTTACGTAAATTCTTGATCGTTTTACCGTATTGACTGGTATCCCACGGTGAAATTCCTATACATGTAAGGGGAATGTTAAAAACAGGAATGTCACG
>NC_051408.1:901423-901760 GCF_015228065.2 Penaeus monodon
ACTCTGAGGTTGTGAGAGCGAGTGTTCGCACGGATCGCTGGCGTGAAGGAGCCCGCTTAAACAATGACAATTCAGACGGAAAGTAATGATGACTGGTGTTCCTGATTACCTCCGAGCCTACTAAATGGCAGCATTTGGCAGTCGTTTTAAAAATTGTCTTCGAGATAATTCAAACTTGTTCCAGTGAGTTACAAAAACTAATTTTCAAAAAGAAGTTACATGAGTCTTAGATGTTATCAGTAAGAGTTTCATGCCTTATATGCAGAACGACCTGGTTTGGTATATCCATTTGACTTTTTTCCCCTACTATTGTTTCTTTTCCTGTTCATAAATTTCG
>NC_051408.1:902511-902622 GCF_015228065.2 Penaeus monodon
TCTCGCTCTGTTCATGAGCGAGCGATGTCATTTACCGTAGAAGCTGATGTGTTTTCCAACTTCAAGAAACATTTCCCCTTTCATCATAAGAACATCCTGATATCGAAATCG
>NC_051408.1:902646-902912 GCF_015228065.2 Penaeus monodon
GTGTGTGAGGCGCATTTTCATGCTAAGAGTATAATTCCTCTGCTTTCATTGCGCAGCGGCCGGCAGCGGACCAGCGATGCCCTGTGGCCCTTGCAAAGCGCGCCCGGTGGCAGGTCTTGCATTCTGCTAGGAGGCAACGGTTAATGCAGTATTTAAATGGAATGGTACCTCGGCGCGCCCACAGGACACGGGGGCGAAAAAAGGAAGGGCAAAAACAACAAGAATTCCCCAACAACCTGTTATGGAGGACAATCAAGGCTATGCCA
>NC_051408.1:909010-909190 GCF_015228065.2 Penaeus monodon
GAGGTCAGCCGCTCGATTGAATGTTCACCTGCTGACCAGCCGCCTCCTCCTGGGATCAGTGAGAGGCGGGCGCTGGGTTGGTGCAAGGCCAGGCTATGAATGGACTGCGTTCCAAGTGGAAGGTAGAATTGGATCCTCGCTATTTTATGTCCCTCAGAATTATATGTGTGTGTGTGTGTT
>NC_051408.1:909591-910825 GCF_015228065.2 Penaeus monodon
AAATACACACACAGCACAGACTACCTACGTCCAGCTGCATGTGCTTGACTGTGCATAGTTGTTTGCGTGTTATTTCGGCTTATAATTGTAAGATTGCGTGCTAACACTGAACAGAAGAGCATCAGCCAATTCCCAGCATCCATCAACCCCGCACCTGAAGGGTCCGCCCGCGACGCCCGGTGCGAGCAGACCACAAGCATCGACCTCTGGCTCAAGAAAAGCAGGGCGTCACAAAACACGCCATATGGTCCCTTAGAATCTCCAAATTGACCCTCGTGGCGCGCTGGACCGCCAGCATGAGGGCGAACCACAAACACTCTTCAACCCCCGCAGGAGGTCCAGCTGTGGTGGATTGCAAAGCGTATTGCGAAATGCATGACTGAAGTGCGAATGCGCTGCTCTCTTGTGCGAGAGCATTCAATGGCTCTGTCGCCAAACAGGCTTCGGATCCACTCATCCGCCATAATAATCACGCACGGGCGGTTTGAATATTGTTCGTCGGGTATGTTGGGTTTTTCTTTGGTATTTGGATCTTGACTTTGGTTGTTTACTTATTTTCGAGGATTTTTTGCCTTACTTGGGGGGTTTTGCTCTCTGGTCCCTGGGTTCTTTGTGTAACATTTTGACATCTTCTTTGATATATGCTTATACTTACTGCACTATCTGACTGTATTTTCCAAGTATATGAATGTTTTAAAGACTATACATATATAAAGCTCTCTTTATAAAGCATATTTCTGATTTTCCTACAGTGAAAGGAAACGTGCATTGTTCTAGCGAGACCTGGTAAAAAACAAGAACCATGAAAAAAAATAAAAATAAAAAGCAGCTTTAAGTGGGGTCGAGGGACGACACGAATTGCTATTAAACAACGAGAAATGGGGCAGGTGACAAAGCCTCAGCGGCGTCTCTAGAAGTCTGTACGAGCAATGAACGCGGATTTACTTTTACTTAGAACGACGCTTACTGGTTTACGGGACAAGGCAACGAGGGCGAGGCAGACGGCTGGGCGGGAGTTCGGCCAGGCTGCGCTCGACCGTTAGGACTTCCGCGGGGAGGGATGGCCAGGCAAGTCGGCCTCCCATCCTTTTTTCCTCAAGAATTTCCCTTCCTCATAAAATCATAGAAACCCCCCCTCTTTTATTTTCTGAAAATTTCCCTTTCTTTCCACCCTCGCCATTTCCCCCTCATCTCCCTTGCGGGGCCGTCGTCCGTGGCCCCCCCCCGGGGGGGG
>NC_051408.1:912099-912198 GCF_015228065.2 Penaeus monodon
CACCCCCTGTACCCTCCCTTCCCCCCCTACCCCACCCCCCTCCATCGCCCTCATGGTCAGCTTGGCCGCCCTGCATCTCGGGGGCAAGTGTTGTAAGGG
>NC_051408.1:912221-912376 GCF_015228065.2 Penaeus monodon
GAGGGCCCCGCCGATTGAAAGTTCACCCGACCCCCGCCTCCTCCTGGATCAGTGAAGGCGGCGCTGGGTTTTGGGGCAAGGGGCCGGGTATGAAAGGATCGTTCCAATGGGAAAGGGGAAAGGGGTCCTCGCTATTTTATGTCCCTCAGAATTTA
>NC_051408.1:913062-914929 GCF_015228065.2 Penaeus monodon
TTATTTCGGGCTTACAATTATAAGATTGCGTGGCTAACACTGAACAGAATAGCATCAGCCAATTCCGCAGCATCCATCAACCCCCCCCGCGACGGCCCGGGGCGCGAGCAAGACCACAGCATCGAACTCTGAGCTCAAGAAAAGCAGGGCGTCACAAAACACCCATATGGTCCCTTAGAAATCTCCAAATTGACCCTCGTGGCGCGCTGGACCCCACGCATGAGGGCGACCACAAACACCTCTTCAAACCCACGCAGGAGACGTCAGCTGTGATGGATTGCAAAGCGTATTGCGAAATTGCATGACTGAAAGTGCGAAATGCGCTGCTCTCTTGTGCGAGCGAGATCAATGGCTCGGTCGCCACAGGCTTCGGATCCAATCTCCGCCTAATCACGGCGGGTTGAATATTGTTCGCCGGGTATTTTGGGTATTTCTTGTTGGTATTTGGGATCTGACTTTGGGTGTTTACTTATTTTCGAGGATTTTGCCTTTACTTGGGGTTTGCTCTCTGGTCGCCTGGGTTCTTTGTGTAACATTTTGATATATTCTTTGATATATGCTTATCTAACTGAACTATCTGAATGTATTTTCCAGGTATATGACTGTTTTAAAGACTAATACAATATACAGGCTCTCTTTAAGCATATTTCTGATTTTCCTACAAAGGAAAACGTGCATTGTTCTACGAGACACTGTAAACAAGAACACACGAAAAAATATATAAAAATAAAAATGCAGCTTTAGTCGAGGGACAGACACGAATTGCAATTAAACAAACAGAGAAACGGGGCAGGGGGAACAAAGCCTCATCGGCGTCTCTAGAAGTCGAGGTCGAGCAATGATATCTCGGATTTACTTTTATTCGACGCTTACTTTTTACGGGACAGGCAACGAGGGCGAGGCAGACGGCTGGGCGGGAGGTCGGCCAGGCTGCGCTCGACCCGTTAGGCCTTCCGCGGGAGGGATGGCAGGCAAGTCGGCCCTTCTGCCGGGGCGGCTTCCTGGTTCTTGGCCGTGGTGGTTGGGGATGCGTTCAGCGATTGGCCGATCTTTTGCCGGCTGGTGATTGTTTCTGTGATTGGCAGTTCATTGTCTCAATGGCTGGTGATTGTCTCAAAGATTGGTAATTGCCTCTATGATTGACAAATAATTGTCAGAGATTAAAAAATGTCTCCACGATTGGTAACTGTGTCTGCGATTGGAAATTGCCTCGTTGAGTGGCCTTGATGCGTCGTAATTATCTTGGCAGCCATGAAATTTGCAGCGTAGGAGATAGTTTAAACAGTGTTAGTTTTTATTCCAGACAGATGACGTGGCTTCGGCATGAATCTATCACGACGAATGCAAAAGACTTCATCTGGCGCTTCTGACGAACTTTTCCGGAAGATCCAGAGCTAAAGCGAGGCCCTTCCCGAGGGTTTCCTGGTCCTCCGCCTCGGCGCCCGGCGACAGGGAACAAATGGAGCTCAAAAAAATAAGGCTGCAAGGTCTCGGGAGCAATATCCTTGGACCCCCGAGGGGCGCGATTGGCCGAGGGCGTGATGAAGACGGCGGTGACGAGGGTGATGAGGCAAGATCCACTTTCCTTGGTGGGCGGGGACACTCTTACGGGCGTCTCGCTGCTAAAAAGCCTAATGGAGGGTCTCTCCTGCGCCGTCTCCCCCCTCCTGGCGTCGCGGTTTGAGAGATGCTTGGGGCTCGGCGTTAATTGAGAGGGACACGGCTGCTTCGCGTTTTATCAGGGAAGCGCAGCGGGCCAATAATAAGCCATGTATTCGCCACGCTCGAAAGGTCTGTCCGCTCTCATTTTGCACTTGCTTAACGGGACACTCGCCTGCCAAATGCCTACACGCCATCCGTCGTCAGG
>NC_051408.1:915626-915868 GCF_015228065.2 Penaeus monodon
AATGTTTTTGCACAAGCACCTGGTCTACTTTGTCCAAGACCACCGTGTAATTCTGGGTCTCGATTTCTCCAAGACCTTCCCAGTTCTGCTCAGTAATGGCCATTTCTATCCCGAATCTGGAAACTGATCTGGTGTTCCCCAACCTGGCCACTTCCTCTAATGCCTGACCTTTGACCCGCAATATCGTCAAGTTTTAATCTGATTCTCGAGTCAGCCTTTCCCTAAAGCGACTTCCTTTGCAG
>NC_051408.1:916246-916421 GCF_015228065.2 Penaeus monodon
TTGTCTTAATGGAAATCGATGGTGACCGCTGAAGCGACAGGCGAAATATACTTCTTTAATTAATTTCACCGGTCTGATTATGAACAAACACTAGGGCAGTTATCTTCCTTATTTGCTGTTGGTTTTGCTTAAGAAGAAATCCTCTGTCAAGAGGAATTGATCTCGAGACCGAAAT
>NC_051408.1:917052-917303 GCF_015228065.2 Penaeus monodon
GTGCTTCCTCTTCCGGGAGCCTGTCGGCGCCGTCGGCCGAGGCTCGCGTGCCCGCGTTGCCCCCTCTTTTGCACAATCGTATTCTCTTTTTTGCGACGGAGAACAAACGTGAGGAAATGAAACCCGAGCAGTGAAATGCGTCCGGGATTTCTGCCGAGCTTTTTTTGCCTCGATTCTTATCTAGATTTGGTTGAGGGGAGGGAGGAGAAGAGAGGCGTCTAGGGCGCCGCCCTTGTCCCGCGTCGCTCGAC
>NC_051408.1:919556-920474 GCF_015228065.2 Penaeus monodon
TGGACTCCAAGTGACCCTAGAGGAAAGCGCCCTTAAGCCGAGCCAGAGCGTGGCCAGGAGGCCTTCAGCGGCGTCGGCAGCGCATACGTCAGCGGCGCCGTCGTGAGTCAGCGCCACAAAGGGCCCAACACGCCCTCCGTCACCGATCCTTCTGGAGGGCGGACATAACGCCTTCGGGACAGAAGTCTCGGGACAGTTAAGACTCGCCGGAGTGAGTCTTGCAATTTTCATGCAAATTTCTCCCCGGAATAACCAACGATGAAAAAAGTTGCTTTGCAACATTGTGCCTCGAGTGTGAAGGGGCTCTGACAGCTGAGGGTGGGGCCTCTGGCGGCTGAATTCAGGCTGCCTTTGCGGTGATAAGATACGTTTTTCTTATCAAGCAATCTGAGTCCCTTATTGGCATACTCTCAGTCATTCATGTTGCAAGAAAATTTGCTTATCGGCTCATTTGAACATAATATGCGTCGCCTCTCTGTCTGACATATCCTGTTCTGTCTTGTTAGTTGTGTTTGCTGTTTTATGTTATTCCCTATGTCTTGTTTCCGAGTTCATAACTTATATCAGCAGTCTTTTTTCCGCGGATATTTCGCTGCCTGACTGGATGTCGCTTTCCGATGAGGCTGACGTCGCTGCCTGACCGGATGTCGCTTTCCGATGAGGCTGACGTCGCTGCCTGACTGGATGTCGCTTTCCGATGAGGCTGACGTCGCCAAAGTGCGATTCGCCTCAACCGACTTTGCGCTTTGCGCGCCAAAGCACAAGGGTCGTGGCTTGGAGATTACAAAGGAGTTTGAGCGAATTGCTGCCAACGAAATCATTAAGGAGAAGCTGAGCGTAAGACAGATGGAAAAAATAATAATAGCTGTTGCGACGAAGGAGGAAAAGGGTGAAATGAGACGGAAGAATTTCAAGAGT
>NC_051408.1:922130-922357 GCF_015228065.2 Penaeus monodon
AGCGCTGGCAGGGGTAGAAAGGGCTGCCAGAAGCCACGGCGGCGCAAGCAGGACCCGATTATGACATCAGCGCACATGATTAGCAGAACTGAATTCACGAGCTCATCGGATTCCGGCGCGACTCTGAGGCATTCGGGGAAAAGCAGCAAGACGCCTTCGCCTCATTAAATGGCTCAGCAAATCACTCGCTTAGTGGCGCTGTTATCTCAGGCATGCGAGGCTCCAAG
>NC_051408.1:922515-922864 GCF_015228065.2 Penaeus monodon
ACAAATAATGGTTGCCGGCACCAAGCGATGAAAGCGATTGTCTTATCATGGAAACGGACCTTTTGGTGAGTGTCTCGTGATGAAAACGCCCCTAATACTGACTCTGCTGCCCGTCCCAATGTGTCTGCGCCTTGCACTAATCGTAGCCATGAATGTGTGATGAATGTGTGTCCTTTGTGGTGAATGAACTTAGAACGAATGATGAACGTCTCTCCTCTCTAGTGGTGAATGCGAGAGTCCTAACCGCATACTTTGCCTCGTCACCAAACTCAATCATGAGCTTCATAATCCCAGCTTCTTTTACACATTAATTATGGCTCGAGTCTTTCTTTACAAGAAGCTAGCTCGA
>NC_051408.1:922886-923058 GCF_015228065.2 Penaeus monodon
GACTTGCACATTTCCTAATTGGCACGTGTCTGCCCAGTACTGTCGTGGTCTACATTGTGTGTCTGTTGTGCTCGTCTGTCCAAACTCTGGCCCGTCTTTTGCCACTCAGTAGCATGGGCACGTATGGGGGGGGCGGATAGGGTGGGGGTATATTGGGCTGCAGGGACCCCCC
>NC_051408.1:923122-923403 GCF_015228065.2 Penaeus monodon
CTTTCTTCTCCCCTTCCCTCCCTCCCTTTTCTCCCTTCCCTCCCTCCTCGCCCCCCAGCGCCCCCTCGGCGGCTCCGACCAGCGCTGTCGGCGGAGGAGGCGAGGGCGTGGCCTCCTCAGCCATCTGAACAAGAAGGCTGATAACGCGGAGAAAAAAGTTCATCCAAGGTCGCAGCTGGACTCCATCCCCGCTCAGCACACAGGAGCCTCTGGCGTCGCCTGAGCCAAGAGCGCAAGGCGCGCGTGTTTTGTCTGTAGCTTTTTGCTTTGATTTCTCCATA
>NC_051408.1:923577-923920 GCF_015228065.2 Penaeus monodon
TTCTTTTTTATTAGATTCTTTACTAAAATTAGTTCCTTTTTGTCATCTTCGGAGGGAGTCGATTAACCAGACCGATTAAAAGACCGAAACGTCAAGGGAAATCGACTCACGAAACCCAGGACTGTATAATGGCGTTTTGTCTTCCTATCTCAGGTGGGAACGACAGAAATTATTTTCGGATTTCGCTAGAAAGACGATCGGATTTTGTTTCAAGTGAAGAATCTTCCTTTATGATTGCAAATGGCGCTGACAGAGAGTATGAAAACTTATATTAATTAGTCTGTATTTTCTTCTTTGTATTTTTTTCTTCCTTTTTCTTCCCTTTCTGCAACCCCCTCGGATC
>NC_051408.1:924293-924528 GCF_015228065.2 Penaeus monodon
GCATGTATATGAGCATGCATGACGGGCGAACACACACTACATACTTCGTACCGAAATCCTCCCCGGCCGCCCCAAACAGAATTAGCATGTCAGTTAATCATGTAATTCTTGCCAGACGTTTATGCGCCATGAATATTCACCCGACTTCCCGAGCATGACTTGAATGACGGAGATTTCAGTTGGCTGGCGATAAACTGATGAGTGAACGATTAAGCCAATTGACAGGTTATGCTGA
>NC_051408.1:924565-924632 GCF_015228065.2 Penaeus monodon
AATATAATAGATAGAATATCTATTGTTTTTGTGGATAACGTATATAGAGTCATATTTACGTACATTG
>NC_051408.1:924725-925198 GCF_015228065.2 Penaeus monodon
CAGAGATACAAATAAACAGACATATAGACAGATATATAGCTAGATCGGGAGATGGACGAATGAATAGATACGCAAACAGACGGACGGACGGACAGATAGACCTAGACACAATCTACACGTCGACAGACACTCAAAATATAGAACAATAAAAAGACATACAGTACACACACGATTCTTCATATCTTATCAACGATCTTCATAAAAACGACTCCACACCCACAGATTAACATGCACTATAACTGTACTCAAGCGTTATCCGAAAACCAAGTCGCAGTCGCTTTATTTTAATTCTTTTTTCAGCCGCGTCCGCCATCTCGCTCGCGTCTAAACCTTCCACTTACGAGAGTTATTGCCATTAAACCTGTCATCAAAATCTCGCTCGACAAGAGAGAGATAATCATGTTTCTGTTGAGCTAAAAATGTGGGCGTTTTTCGTTTCCATTGGTCTATGTCTCTATCCAGGAGCATGGGTT
>NC_051408.1:925563-925681 GCF_015228065.2 Penaeus monodon
TTGTGAGCCTGCCCGCGCGTTCACGTCCATTTCCTCGTCACTTTCCTTTTCGTTGTTGTGATGGTAACAGAACCTATCCTTTTCTTGGGTTCCTTCCTTATCCCCGGAATGTTTTGCC
>NC_051408.1:925850-927157 GCF_015228065.2 Penaeus monodon
GTCGTCATAGCAATGATTCTGCAAATCCGATCTCCAAATATGATGCTTTGCATCGTAGTATTGACAGAAAACTTTATTTCATTCGGTGCATGTGCTTCTCTTGAACGAACTTCTTTGACTTTACATTCTATCAATATTTTCTAGTAATGATTAATTACTTATTGGCAGTCGTTTCGTTATCATAATCTCTTTCCTCACACCTTTCGCAATCGCCTTCTCTCCTCTTCGTCTCCTCGATCTCAAAACTCATTCCCATAATTTCTTTATCCGATATATCTTCTAGTTTCCCGCAAGATTTTCCTCCCAGTGTCACCGCCCCTATGAGTGGCCTCCGTCAGGCAGCCCCGACTTGCACGCTTGTGATAAGCATTTTAACTGTAATAACATGTGTTTCAAAAGACGTTCTGATTCCTTTAAAAAATCTTATATACTTGTAAGTTGTTTTTTATGACTAGAATCTATTTTGTTCCTTCTTTACGTATTATCTATTTACCATCATTACTCTGGTACCATCAGTGTTGTCATTAGTATTATAATCTTATTAACTCGGTTTACTATCAAAAGATGAAAGAAGTCACTGGCAAAAAGGATCTTAAAGATCTTGCTCACTTATCTTACCTATCTAAACGTCCATTCCATTGAAGATTTATTTACAATAAACTTTTATGATAAAGCCATTGTTTTCGTCTTCCCTTCCTCTGTCCGTCCACCAAAGACTTGTTTCCTCGCCATAAACATTTTCGTTACGTAAATAAAAGACTCCCCAAAGACTTTCTCCTTCTTCGGTGAATTTCCTGATATCCTAGACTCTTTTTTAACACTAAATGCAATACCTGTTTTCGTATATTTTCCCCCACTCTGTCTTACGTGATTTTATTTTCTCGTTTTCTCCCCCGCAGTTGATATTATTTCTTAGAAGTGGTGTTATTTACGCCTACTTGTTAAAGCCAAATTCAGGACAACTGTAAACTTTCCTCAAAGGATAGTGAAGATTTTGAACTGTGAAACGAGGTGGAAAATATACAGATAATGAAATTTTGATAAAGTTTTCCTCTTTTAATCAATTAGTTAGACCCATGTTCTTCAGAATTTGATCATATCCATTTTAAAGATAAGTTAACGCTGTTTTCTTTTCTCCTTTTTTTTAACTTTGTTCATTCACCACTTCTCTGTTGAAAATTTTCCACATGATTAGTTTCCAATCTTCCTCGAGATTTTGACAAATAATGTTTGTTTTTTTCCATTTCGATCAATTTTTACAATCCCATTTTCTTCATATTATTTGTTTTACCATGGAAGAGAGACGG
>NC_051408.1:927605-927812 GCF_015228065.2 Penaeus monodon
GGCGGTGGGTCCTCGGGCGCGGGGTCACGGCGGCTCCTGAGCGCGACCTTGTGTGCTCACACCCCGCCCACAGACGCGGCGGCGGCAAAAAAGAACCGGAATTCCTTGAGAAATCTAACTCCTTAAAATAATGCAGCCCTCCCCCCCCTGCACCCCTCCCCCCTCAACTACCCTTGAGGGACCCGCTCTCGTCCTCAATGGCTCTCT
>NC_051408.1:927848-927982 GCF_015228065.2 Penaeus monodon
GGGGTCTGCGCTCCCGGGGGCGGACGACGGCGCGGGATGGCCGGAGGCGGCGTCTGCTGAAGAGCGGAGGGACAGGGTGCCTCTGGCTGGCTTTGCTGAACAACTCATACACCCAGATACAATACACACATACA
>NC_051408.1:928886-929023 GCF_015228065.2 Penaeus monodon
AGCGTGTTTCCATGTGCATACATAATGTGCAATATATCACAATCTCTCCTCAGATGAGCGAGTCAGATCTGTCGACCAAGAGACACATGTTTTACCTTTTTGCAGCAACGCCACTCAGCTGTATAACTGAATTAGAT
>NC_051408.1:929211-929348 GCF_015228065.2 Penaeus monodon
ATTTATGAATATTTTTTTTTTCAAGTTCATTATTATTTCAGAAAAACTGTCGTTATCACTCTGTCTGGACTATTTCCCAACAGCAACTGGAGATGCTGTCTTTTGTCCTCCTTCTTAATCACAATCAGTGGTCCAGT
>NC_051408.1:929464-929645 GCF_015228065.2 Penaeus monodon
CTGTTTTTCGTTCTATGCCCTTCTCTGGTTTCCCGTTTATCCCTTTCCCCATGCTTATTTCCCTTTACCTCTGCTCCCTCTGGCCTCATCGCCCCGCCCCGCCGCCTCAGACTCCTGCCCACGAGCCAGTCCGAAGCCCCGGTGCCTCGCCCTCGCTCCGGCTCCTTCGTCAGCCTCCCTC
>NC_051408.1:929740-929930 GCF_015228065.2 Penaeus monodon
TTATTTTTCTGCTGCCCGGCGCTCATATTTATCTGCAAAAGAACGAGACCAAGCGAACGCCACGAAGCTCTTTCGCTCGAATCTCAGCCGAATATCACGCTTCGAAATGGCGGCGAATCGCAAGACCCGGGCGACGACGGACCCGAAGCGCCCTCAGAGCGGCGCTGGCGGAATTCGCGGAGATCATGGC
>NC_051408.1:930934-931318 GCF_015228065.2 Penaeus monodon
AGCATAAACTAATTCGAACTTGAATTTGTGAATGTTAATAAGCTCTCCCTGCCTCGCATGCCCCATGGAAAGTAAAACCCTGCCACCACAGTCCTCCTTGGGGTAGAGCGGGTGATGCCATATAAACACGTTTACTTTTTTATTGCCCTTCACTTTGTTCTTTTTTCATATCGGACCTGCTGTCAGGTAACAGATAACAGGCCGACCGACCGATAAAGTTCGTTCACAGACGTTGCTAAGGAAACAAAGTTAGCGAAACTGCTAAACTAATACAACACGTACCTGTAAATACAAACGTATGCGAGTGCAGACCCTAATTGTTAATACACCAACTCGTGTGCATAAATTTGCCTTCGTGCATTGGCTGAAGTCTCCGCAAGTAAT
>NC_051408.1:932722-933322 GCF_015228065.2 Penaeus monodon
CCTAAAAACAGTGTTGGTGAGATAGACAGAGTGACTGAAATAGCAAGAAACAATGAAGATTTCATAATTTTTTTCTTACTCAAGGCAACTCTGAGCCTTTAAGGGTATTTTATAGCTGTGTTAATCTACCCTGGAACGAAGAGGCAGTGCTGGTACAGCTGGTGGCCAAATGCATTTCATATAACTGTGAATAAGAGTTGGGAAATGCGGAGTGGAAGGAAAAAAGACGGACGAGATACAGGAATTAAAAACAAAAGAAAAAAAGATATGTTACCAGTTTTACAAGATTTGTAAAAAGAAAAAAATTATAAAATTTATAGATGTACATACACTGCACACCAATATAATGGGCATTAAATTCAATCCACACTTCGTGGGATATAATATACTGCTTGGCGGATGATGTTTTTGCGAAAATAAGCCAGCCAGGACGCACCAGCTGCCTTGAAACGCCTACGTCGTTCTACATCACCTAGCGTATAAACTCCACAGCAAAACGACGAACACACGCATAAACACACTCCAGACGCGCTGAAAAACGCCAACTGCACGGTAACAACCTCAACTACCCAGGTCTTACCGCTCAATTTACACCGCGCC
>NC_051408.1:933359-934061 GCF_015228065.2 Penaeus monodon
TATTATATATCCCCCAAGCGCTCTCGTGCACACTCCGCCATCACTAATGCAATAGTTAGTATGCACCGAAGACTCTGCAATATCATGTATACAAAAGTGACCACGAACACGAGCCTTGCCTTATGACTGTTGCCTCTCAGGAACGGAACTTCATGAGATCATCTAATGCTGTATCATTATCTAGTTCGTTGCTTGTGTTGCACGCAGCCTTATCAACATTGTCATACGCTTTGCATAGAGCCAAGGAGAGAACAGAGTAATGGGCCATCTGTGGATAATGGACAATCGTCTGTTAATTTAAATGTATATGGATGATTTATAAACTTCTCCCACTGAAACGCTACTTCATCTCTTTCCCCTATTACTGGACGTCCTAAATTAGACAAATGAATGCAAAAAATATTGAATTTGAAGAAACAAAATGCCTGGGAGTGAGACAGCCGTTTGTGGCCAACATCTTGACGAGGTGCCATGTAAGGCGAACGTTTGATTTTCATTCTGTCATTATTATCCTTGCGTTTTATTATTCAGATTTCTTCCTTTCTTATTTCCTTGGTCCTCCAAATTGTCGTTTAATTTTTGCATCTTTTCACATATCATATTCAATCCTTATTGTCCTCATTGCTGCTCCTCATTTTCGTCACTGATAGATAACGAAATAGATCCTCGTCCTTCGTTTCTTCTTATTCCGCACTGTACGCT
>NC_051408.1:937240-937775 GCF_015228065.2 Penaeus monodon
TAAAGATGGTGTTTTATAGCGAAACATTGCCAGATGTTCCTACCACTGCTTCTGCCATCACTGAAACCGAAGAAGTTGCTTTCCAGCTCATCTCTCGGCCAGAAACAGCGGATCGCCATCTGGAAGCCCCGCTGCGTCGCAATGCCCGGGCAGCGCAAACGAGAGCCACTCATTTTGGCGAGCGACTTCTACCAAGCTGTGTTGCTGCGGCTTGGTCAGCCGTGTGGTTGAATTTAATGCTTTAATGATTATTTATTGCTTCTGATTGTTCCTTGGTGCATGATTTATTGGATCCGAGATTGAGGCAACAAAAAATCAATCAGACTTGGTGATGAAAGATGCTTATTGAACGGTATATCACGGTAAAAATCTAGGAAATATATCAGCTTGATATATCGACTTCATACAAGTTTTTCTATATTTTTTAAGCTTCTTATTAAATTATAGTTTCGTGTCCATTGCCTTTTGTCTTGCCTTCGTCTTCCGTATCTATTTCCATTTGCATATTCATGGCCTTCTTCTCCCCCCTCCCCCC
>NC_051408.1:938342-938470 GCF_015228065.2 Penaeus monodon
CGCCATCTTTATCTCCTCCTCCATCTTCCCTTCGACAAATGCCCTCGATAAGCGGCGCTTCCATGTCGCTCCGAAAACTGCAAGTCATGCTCGCACAAACATGGTGCTGGAATGGATGACTTTGATGG
>NC_051408.1:938731-939175 GCF_015228065.2 Penaeus monodon
AATGGCCGTGATTTATCATTATCTGCATCGTGATTGCGGCCTCATTATTCAATATTTACAATGTGCTTAGCCCAGTTTTTCCCTCCTGACTCCCCGCCCTTTTCAAATGGGGGAGGATAGAGTGTGTGGCCGACTGTAATAAATACATATTAGCAGCGCGCTACGTAATCATAAACTGTTCATTTCCTCTTCTTTTAATTTCAGAGTAAAAATTTTGATAAACTGGATATTACTGCTAACATGCTTCGTCTGATATAACTTTTATCAATACTTTCGCGCCTTCTCCACTATCGTCCCATCAAAAATTTAATTGACATCATCACATCTGTTATTATTAATCCGCTTTTGACATAAACTTGATTACACGCCAGGTCGGTGTTGATAATGATGATATCTTACCCAGTGCTTGCTTTGACTCTCTGAACAATATCTCAGTGGAATGAA
>NC_051408.1:939265-939655 GCF_015228065.2 Penaeus monodon
TTTCGTAGTAGAAAGAGTGATACACCGTAGTGTGATACAGAGACTGACAGAACTATTAACAGTATTTACAACACCAAGAATAATGTTAGTAAGGTTAATAATGACAATACAATAGTTAACAATAACGACAATAAAAGCAACCATCATTGCAGTACATTTTTTTTATAATACTGATTATAATCATAGTGAAAAGAATGATAACAACTGTAACAGAATAATCCAGTGTTAATTCCACTGAGATTATACCTACACAGCCGGTTGACCGAACACCTCGACGCGTGATGGTAACCGCACTAACAGTTCCGACAGCTGAATTCTATGTCTCACGGAATAACAAAAGGAAGTTTAATGGATCCTTAGACCTGTGTTCCTGTAAAGCAACCTTATGAA
>NC_051408.1:939978-940364 GCF_015228065.2 Penaeus monodon
CAACCAAACCCATAAGTATAACGCAATTGATCTTTACACCGTTTAACTCAACGTGACGTGATGTCAGACTCCAAATCTATTATGATATTACCAACTTTGCAGTAATTGTACAAAAACTCAATTTATTCCAGGCAGGTCCTGAGTACAAAAGACATCGCAAACTATCGATTATAATCATTGAAAGCTGACAAACAAGCTTTTATGTGATAAGCGACTAGATAATGTAGGTAATTATTGGTTAAGACGAGCAAAAATCCCTTTTTATTCTGAGAAAGCTAGGTTGGGTTAGGTTAATAAGTATAAACTGTTCACGATGATATCCTTGTTACTAAAATTTTGTCATGTTAATATATTTCAAGATATCATGAATTCATGTCTGGAGTAAA
>NC_051408.1:940661-940872 GCF_015228065.2 Penaeus monodon
AATGTTGCATTCTTAACCAAACAAATTATGATACATCGTCCGCTAAATTGGGTAATATTATTGCAGTATCTTTAGGTATGACATCACGTGTGTTGTAATATATCAATATGCTGACGTCAATGCTTCCCATTATGACATACAGATGAAAACAAAAATGTGGACATTTGTAGATGGCCTTGTCAAGACAGCTGTTGATGAAATTACATTTCTT
>NC_051408.1:942687-943085 GCF_015228065.2 Penaeus monodon
GTTATCGAATGAAAATCTTAAGAAATTAAGATTGATAAAATAATCGTGATATGTCAATTTTCTGGCTCGTACTTATATACATTCTGACACTAATGGCGTTTACACTCAGGCTCCCTCATGCCTTGCTTGCTCGAACTGTCCACGGTCAACTTCTCACTAATTTTCACGCCTCAAAGCATGGTTTATAAGCAAAAGCAAAAAAAAATCATAAGCGCTTGCTGATTGGATTGCATTCCAATCCCCCAAAACAACGGGTCAGTATGTTTATGTTGTGGTTTCATGCGCGTGACACCTTTATAGTGAAGTGCGTGTACCTGTCGCCTTCGAGTCTAATTGCCTCTGCGAGTTAACCTTGCCTCTTGCTTTTCGAATTTCACTCGCTGGTGATGCCAGTATCG
>NC_051408.1:943434-944157 GCF_015228065.2 Penaeus monodon
CTAATGCCTGGTAAGCAGTGAGGTTTGAATGAAGACATTTGAGCCACGGTTTCAGTTTTTTTTTGTCTTGTATATAGTTTCTTCTTCCCTCTCTCTCTCTTAATTCTTCTTTTTCCTCTACTTCGATTCATTTCCTTTCCCACCTCTCTTGTTTATTTGTTTATTTATTGCCTTACGTTCTCAAATAACTGGTTCCGTGCATATTTACTTACATGCTTAAATTCCTGCCTACTTAGCAGCGCCCTTACTCCCTTACGTTCGTACATATTCTTTCCTTTATTTATTTCGCTCTTGCGTTCATAATACTCTTTTCTTTACTTGCCTCACCCTTTCCTTTCGTTCTTTGTATCTATGCCTCTCCTTTAGCAGCCGACGCCATCTACTCAATAAGCCCCGCCTACTTGAAGCTGATTGACTAATCCATTATGTTCGATAACTATTGATATATTTCCAATTAAGCCTCATATATCTGCCACTTTGCCCATTTATGGCTCTCCTACCTGCCGAACTAGTGCATTATAAGCGTAAATTCTTGCTAAATACTTGACAAAGTGAAGTTAATGAGATTAATGTTTGAAGTGGTCCATGTGTACTGTAATGTATTGATCTTTTTTTGTGATAATATCTTGTTGACATGACAATGGTCAGTACTTTTGAGTTCAGATTTTCGTTCTTGAACATTTCTGCATCTGGATATTTTGAATATCACAGAGTGAAGTGTGA
>NC_051408.1:944314-944464 GCF_015228065.2 Penaeus monodon
GCAGATGTCCGAAATCTTACAAGCTGTGCTTAAGTGTAAAAACTGGCGCTCCTCCATACATGGCTGTTTTCCCTTAGTGTTCTTGCAAATTTGCACACTTCGTTTGCCACTGCTTTTACACGGAACTGGAGGGAATCGAAAATGGTTACA
>NC_051408.1:945510-946023 GCF_015228065.2 Penaeus monodon
GTAACAATTTTCATTCTCTTCTATCTCCTCATTCTTCTCTCGTTCCCTTTTTTAGCTTTTAGCAAACGGTAGACTACGTATCTGAATAAAATTTTACTCAGGAATTAGCATAAAAAGGAAGAACAAATAATGATAAATCAGTCGCTTTTTTTAAACCACTGACACAGTTCGGCTTCCATGAGATGCTAATACATGTCACTTTTTTCTTCTTTTTTTCTTTGGTGAGATGAATGAGCGAGATATTCTTCCCAATGCAACTCCTCAAGCGACTAGCGCTGCATGAAGTCGCGTGAGAGAACGGGAGAAGAGAGGCAACAATGGGCGATAAGAAAGACGGGCATGGGAGAAGGGAAGAGAGAGAAACGCACATTTGAACAATTAGAGTGACGGGCGTAACGTAGTGAACGGCCGTAGGAGTGTTCAAGACAAGGTCGCGGGGGATATATTGCATTAAGAGAGTTTTGCTTCTGAATCGAATGAAGCAATTGGATTATTTGCCTCCTTAGATTCTGT
>NC_051408.1:946208-946594 GCF_015228065.2 Penaeus monodon
CGCCTGGATAAAGGCAGAGGAGGGAGGGGGAAGAAGGGAGGAGGTGGGGGAGGAAGTTACAGTTACAGTCTCTGAAGACGCACACACGAAGTCTCAAGGCCTGCCACACGCGCCTCCACGCGAGACCTTCCTCGACCCAAGAAATCCTTAAGGAACTGCAAGAACCTGATCTCACCTGACTTGACCGAAGGAGAAAGGGAGAAAAAAGAGGGAACACACACGAAGGGGAAAAAAGAAAAGGTAAAAAAGTAGAAACACTTGAAAGAGGATCAAGAAGACGACGATCTGGATCTGAAGGAAAAGGCCAAGAACCCGTTTCTTCAGGAAGACACGGAAGACCCACCTGACGGGGTCGCGGGCCGAGGCGAGGCTGCGGCTGAGACAAA
>NC_051408.1:946936-948044 GCF_015228065.2 Penaeus monodon
AAATGGGACATTCACACAAAACAAGATAAAGACACAGAAATTAAATAAAGCAAGGCTGCATTAAGAAAACGTGCCTCTTGAGTGAGACTTCATGGCTTCCTTCAAAGGGGGGTAAAACCAAAATAGATTTCGTTTCGTTACCTGCTGAGGATTCTGTTGTCATTCGAAACCCTTTCTTCAAGCGACTCCATTTCATTATACACATACATACACATGCGGACATGCATACGCACTGTTATGGGAGTACAGTGTGCGTCCACTTCACAGGCATTTCCTCCTGTCAGGTCCGCGTGTCCCGTGCGTATTCATTCTCTCCACCGATGGCATCCGTTTCATGATGACGACTTGGGTCTCACGGTCAGCATAAATTACCTCATTAACCATCCCTGTTGGGTCTTGGCCATCTTTGTGACGATCAGTAGGACGTGCTAGTCTTCACTATTCAAGTCCCTCATGATAATCCCTAAGTGTAGCATTAGAGTAGTTACGCTGATGTTGTTACTCCCCAGCGTGGTGCCCAAACACACCATATTGCAAGAAATTTAAGCCATTAAAAAAAAATCATAATAACGGTAACAAACGAGTACCTGGTGCCGCTCGCTCCTGCTCAATCCCTCCTTAGTTAGCTGCATTGTGTTACTCTATGTAATTAAAGTACATTGGGGAAAAAAATCTTATATAAGAAAATCGTGTCCCTTTTCTCGAAAACCCCGAGCTCGGCCCTGCATAAAGTGGATCACTTTGTCTCGAGAAAAGCAGACGTTATCAGGAATCTACGCTGATCCTGCACGACCGTGGTTGAAGCTGCCTCGGTGACGACGACCCTTGCGCCCAACGACCCTGGGAGACCGAAGAGGTATTGAGACGACTAGGAAGACAGCTGCATATTATAAGACCAGGAGTCGTAAAGCTTGGGTGGGAATTTAAGAGATCCCCTTTTTCCCCTCGTAGAAGAAATGTATATTACGTTTTAGCACCCACGATGAGAGCCTTGGGTTTCAGACGTCCTGCTTCAAAGTTCAGAGTTTGAACGAGTTTCCTCTTCAGTGAAGTGATCAGAAATGTGCGGCTACACCTCTTCGGTCTTCTCTCTCATTTCCCTGAATTT
>NC_051408.1:948368-948638 GCF_015228065.2 Penaeus monodon
GCACAAAAAATAATTAAGAGTAAAGATAAGAAGAAAAATTATGTAAGAGAATGAATCACTTTACATCACCAGAATGACAAACTTAATTCCATGTCGTGATGAAGATATAGATTTCAGATCCTGTTGGTTTCATCTCTACCTCTGTGAAGTTATTCATTATTTTTCATACTATTATGCATTTGCCATAGTGAATTTTGTTCAGTAAGTGTAATTAATGCTATATGTAAACAGTAAAAAATAAATTCATGTAAGAACAATAATTTACACAAC
>NC_051408.1:948675-949217 GCF_015228065.2 Penaeus monodon
AGATGTTCTTTGTCCCTTCATATGGTTCGAAGACCTTTAAACTTCATTAAAAATTCGACTTCCTCAATGAAACATCTATAAATCATGTCACGATATAAAGAAATCGTCCTAGGCATCCATATGCAAAAGTGCAGACATTAGTATTTTTCAGTAATGTAATATCTATATTAAATTACAAATTTTGAATTCCTGTTAAGACGTAATCCACACACTTTGTATGAAACCCATATGGAGGCGCCTCACAGTCGAAGACTAAACTCATTATTCGCTTCGAGAAACGACTCATAAATCATGTCACGATAAAAGAACGGCTATGGCATCCATATGAAAATGAACATTATACCATTATATTCAGTGGTATAATTTTTAATATCATCATATTATAATATTTCAAATATTTTACTAAGTTCTGATTAATGGCACTTATCCACACACCTTATTATGAAACCTATCCACTGCGACGCGCCGTAATAGACGCAGTGCGGTGACGGGACGTCCGCTCGAGCTTATGGGGCGCTCGGGGAGGGAGTCACTCAAACGGG
>NC_051408.1:949710-950052 GCF_015228065.2 Penaeus monodon
TACCCCGGGTGCCCGGGCAAGAGGGGCACACCGGCGCAGCGCAACTTTCCCCCTCGGCCGAAGGCGAACAGCGGTGCCCAGGGGGACGGATACCCGGGCCGCCGCTCTCCTCTGGGAGAATGGACGGACGGTCCTTTTGTACTTGCGCTGTGATATACTTTCGTTTTTTGTTTTGCTTTTTTGCGGTTTGGCGACTCCACTGGTCATTTTGTTTGGCTCATGGTGGCGTCCTCCCTCCCTGACAGCTGAATAAAAGCCATCCACCACCGCGGCCGCCTCGCGATCGCTTTTTCTGTCTAACGGTGCTAGCCTTCTGGATTTGTATTCTCTAATTACGTTGAC
>NC_051408.1:950170-950411 GCF_015228065.2 Penaeus monodon
CCAGAGGCAGAGACAGAGAGAAGGACAAGGAAGGGGAGAAAGCCAAACCCAACTGGTGAAATTAAAGCACGCACCCATTACAAAACACAATAAGCCCGCCCACCCTTTTAAATCCGAGACAAGAGATCTCGAACCGCCCTTCCATCCTGCCGAGAGATCGCGATCCTTCGCCTCCAGAAATGCTCTCCGGCGAGGCCAGAGAAGCCACGCAGGTGAAAGCGGCCTTTGCGAAAAATGTTTT
>NC_051408.1:951004-951225 GCF_015228065.2 Penaeus monodon
CTTTGTACTTTTCCTTCTCCTTTGTTTTTTCTCCCGATTATTACTCTTGGCTGGCCTTCCCCCCCCCCCCACCCTCGCGATCTTTCCTCCTTGGGCTCCTCCTCTCTACCCCCCCCCCCCCATTTCACCCCTGCACCGACGTCAATTGAAAACGAAAGCTGAAAATCCCTTGTCTCTTCTCCGGCTGCTCTGCCAGGTTGACAGTATGAAATCGGAGACGC
>NC_051408.1:951523-952412 GCF_015228065.2 Penaeus monodon
GGCAAATAAGCACGTCAGAGAAGCGAGGCGAGTTATCGTGGGCGTCGGGATTGGGTCTAGAGCCGGTCAGGTGCCAATCCCACTTGTGTGCGCGAACAGGTGTGTGCGGGAGAGCAGGTGTACATGGCATCCTTTGTTCGCAGCCAATTCCAGGTAGTGACGGCATCGTACCCAAAACGCACACGTGTTGAAGGCGGGGTTTAATGCCAGGAGGGGGGGCCATTATCTCCCGTAACTGCGCACATGTGTACCGGCCTCGACTGATTATCGCGGCGATCAAAACGAGCTATTAACGGCGATAAACACTCGTACTGATGTCCGCCATTAACATCGTGATGATGCGTTAACCTCTCGTGTTTCTCGTGGACTCGCGAGACGCGGAAGGAAGGACAGGGAGGCATAGAAAGCACAGGGAGTGGGAGAGGGAGGCTTAGGAAGCACAAGGAGAAGGGCAGAGTCTTAGATGCACAGGGAGTGGGGCGGGGAGACAGGAAGCACAGGGAGTGAGACAGATTTTTGGAAAGCACAGGGACATCTTAGGGAACACAGGGAGCGGGGCAGGGAGGTTTAAGAAACACATGGAGTAGGACAGAGGGTTTTAGGGAATATTGTGACTCACAGGGAGAGATGAAAAAAAGTCTTCAAGAGCACAGTGCGTGGAACAGGGAGTGGGTCTGGACTTCTTAGGAAGCAAAGGGATTTTAATAGACCTGCACAGGGGATGGGGACACCGCTGTTGCTTAAGAAATTTTCTAAACACGGATCATCAACTGTCGTGTGTTCCTTGTTGGATAAAGTCGAAAAACGGCAGGAAGGAAAAAACAGCGAGGGAAAGAAGGAATAAGGGAGGATAAAGACGACATAGCGAGGACAACACCAAGCGAGAGAG
>NC_051408.1:952456-952921 GCF_015228065.2 Penaeus monodon
AACAAAAAAATAGCAATAAAGAATCCGAGAAATGACACTAGAGCATTTGTAAAGAAGATCTGATTATAGAAAAAAACGGAGAAATGGTAACAGGGCCTTCAAATGGAAAAATCGATTACAAAAACATGGATAATAAGGCAAGAACGGCGCTTTGGCAATGGAGTCCTTACATGCGAATATCACTGAACACTATCACTGACCTGCCTTTCAGCACCAAACCAAAGCCCAGTGCTGTCTCCCGACCCCTTTTGGTGAGAACAACAAGAAACCAAAATACAGGAGACGACAGGTGCTCAGGGCGGACTCCAAAACGCAGTCATCAGCCGAGTAAATCTCTTAAGATGCTGAAGGTTACTTGGCAACAGCTATGTGTGGAATTCTAAAAGGTTTCTTTGTAATGCTGTGAGATACACTGTCTTTGTAATTCGTGCCAGTCGGTGTCCTGCGGGTATGGAGTGGAGTGGA
>NC_051408.1:953620-953702 GCF_015228065.2 Penaeus monodon
ATATGGAGCGTTGTAGCAGCATCTCTCAACAGTCGAAGTATTGCTAGCACCGTTAAGAAAATAAAAATTGATAAAAATTGAT
>NC_051408.1:953719-954446 GCF_015228065.2 Penaeus monodon
TAGTGAGAGCAGTCCCAGGCAACGGAGAAGAAAGCGAAAGGAGAAAAGGAATAAAGAGAAAGGGACAAGAACTGCCAGGATTTCGCCGTCGCTGCCTGTCCCCGAGCGAGCAACCGCCATGACGGCCCTTGCGCATGACTCGCCGTCCGGGTCTCATGCTCGTTATTCATGCTGCCTTCATGCTTCTTGCCCATGCCTTCCTCAAAGTCCTTGCTCATGTTCCTTATTAATACTGCTCCATGCAGCCCCTTTACCTGTGTAGCCCTCATACCCATGCTGCCATCATGCTCCTTGCCCACGCCGTCCCCGTGCTCCTTACCCATCCTCCTTACACATGCCCTTTACTTATCCTGCCCTCATGCTCCTTACCCATCCCCCTTACACATGCCCCTTATCCATGCTGCCCTCATGCCCCTTACCCACGCTAGGTACGAGTAGGAACCACGGAGGTCGTTGCAAGGTTGCCTGCCGGCGCGAAGGCCAACGCAAACGTGGAATGAATGATGTATCAACACGCTTATCATTCCCACTCAAAAAAGCGTGGTTTCTCATGCCTAGTTGCTATGTACTTCATGAATGACGTGGTAAGGGAGGGGGGTTGTGTCTCTGTATAGCAGTATAGCGTCGTATGAGTGGTGAGTGCGCATTCAGGTGCTGTTTTGTTTCGCTTTGTTTACAACGTGAGGGCTTCGTCACCTGGTTTCCCTGTCGCTTTGGCTGTTGATTG
>NC_051408.1:955453-956160 GCF_015228065.2 Penaeus monodon
TCCAAACGGCGCCGGTCAGACTCCGCGGACCAAGAGTCTTCAAAGGAAGCCCAAATCAAGCCATGTAAGCGCCTCCAAGAGAAGCCCAATCAAGCGCCTCCAAGAGAAGCCCAATCAAGCGCCTCCAAGAGAAGCCCAATCAAGCGCCTCCAAGAGAAGCCCAATCAAGCGCCTCCAAGAGAAGCCCAATCAAGCGCCTCCAAGAGAAGCCCAATCAAGCGCCTCCAAGAGAAGCCCAATCAAGCCCAATCAAGCGCCTCCAAGAGAAGCCCAATCAAGCGCCTCCAAGAGAAGCCCAATCAAGCCCAATCAAGCGCCTCCAAGAGAAGCCCAATCAAGCGCCTCCAAGAGAAGCCCAATCAAGCGCCTCCAAGAGAAGCCCAATCAAGCGCCTCCAAGAGAAGCCCAATCAAGCCCAATCAAGCGCCTCCAAGAGAAGCCCAATCAAGCGCCTCCAAGAGAAGCCCAATCAAGCGCCTCCAAGAGAAGCCCAATCAAGCGCCTCCAAGAGAAGCCCAATCAAGCGCCTCCAAGAGAAGCCCAATCAAGCGCCTCCAAGAGAAGCCCAATCAAGCGCCTCCAAGAGAAGCCCAATCAAGCGCCTCCAAGAGAAGCCCAATCAAGCGGCTCTCAAAAAGCCCGAATCAGCCTTAATTACCGGGATGTCGAAGCAAGATCTCTGAAGGACGCAAGATTCCTGCCTCGGT
>NC_051408.1:956640-956795 GCF_015228065.2 Penaeus monodon
TATTCAGTATTTTTTAACTTCTTTTTTGCATTCGATGAGCGAAGGCCACGAGTATTTTGGCTTTTTTTTGTCTCTCTCTCCCTCTCTCCTGATTATATTTGTTCTTGTTCATTATTATAACAATTTGTAATTCGATAAGTCTAGTAACAATTTTT
>NC_051408.1:956822-957441 GCF_015228065.2 Penaeus monodon
ATTACCGACCATTTTTCGTGCTCAAAAGAATAACGAAAATTCTCTGCAAATTATAAGTAAATTTTGATAATTCTAAGAGTTTTTGTTTTTCATCTAGATTTCTCCTCAATTGTTATTCTACTTATTCTGTTTTACATTCCTTTCGATGCATTTTTGAATACTTATTTCGATGATGTCGTTTCACCCGCTGATAACTTGAAACCGAAAGTCTACTCTCGAAAATGGCATGACAATCATCCCATACTCTTTATCCTCCTTATAATTATCCATTTCTCATTATTCTGTGAGTTATTACCCATTACACCGATAGCACTGTCAACATGCGAATAGTTACTGTTACTCTGCTATTTTATCTAGGTTTCTTTTATCGAGTATTATCAAAGAACATTGATGGTGATTTTTTTCATGAAAGTTGCTAGTTGGAAAGGTCAGTATCTTCATCCTTCATATGACCATTGCCATAAATCTGGGCGCTGTATATTATTGTTATCATTTTCTGTGTTTTTGCCGCAGGTTCAGGTGATGTCATTGACTTGGGTAGTTACTTTTAGGTTGATTAGTGGGTCGAAATTAGAGTGAATTCATTTTGATAAGTACCTCGTATGCTGAGTCTGAATAG
>NC_051408.1:957607-957742 GCF_015228065.2 Penaeus monodon
AAGCGATTTGGGAAAGCGGTTGCGCAAGTAACATCAATCTTCCCAAACTGTGTCCACATCCAAAAGGAGTGCCAACCCTCGCGGCTCCGGCAGAACGGCAACCTCATAATTACGGGTTATGTACGAGAGAATCCC
>NC_051408.1:957788-958278 GCF_015228065.2 Penaeus monodon
AGCAGATACTGGATGAGGATTTCCAAATCCGTTTTCATATTGCTCATATATCGCTTTTTATGCAAAACACGTCCCTCATTAAGACGAGAAGTGCTAAAGTGGAACTGCATTTCAGATTCTTTCAGTAATTAGACTTAATGCACCGACGGCCATTCGGGACTCGCGCTAATGACTAGTTAGCTGGCAAGCTTGTATTAGGAGAATGCTTGATACGTTGCTTGTAATTGCCATCTGTTAATTGCTGGCTAAGGGGCTGATTTACGAGGCTGCCGCGGACGAGCACAAGGCGAGAAAAGAGGAAAAAACAAGTAGAAGTGTCGCTAAGTGGCCGCTGAATTTCCTGCACTGCAATTGGGATCTTTTTTCTTTTTCTTTTTGTGCTTTGAGTAGATGTTAATTCATGTGTACTGCTGTAGCCTGCAGAGGCAATTCGGAGCCACTGCGCAGAATGGACAAGGATTCCCTGCGGTTAAGTGGTTTGATTTCGGGG
>NC_051408.1:958657-959130 GCF_015228065.2 Penaeus monodon
CGCCGCCGAGTCTGTCCATCCCAAGTGACAGAGATCGAGGTGATGACAGCTTTGTGGCTAATGCCAATGGCAATTTGATTAGTTAATATTTTATTCCAAAGAATAATCATTAGTACTAAGCCTCGTGTCACTGAATGCTGTTAGTTATCTGTACCAAACTACCAAATGTAGAATTTTCCAACTGATGATTATCATAATGATAACATGAGCGGGTAATTGCTGCAACACTGAAACTGCAAGTATTTTCGGCCTGGGACTTCCACACTCGCTATCCATTGCTATCCAGTTCTGTGATAGAATAATAATGATTCTTTTGTATTCATTGCTCTCGTTAACCGCTTTTTGTTTTCCTCGACAGATTTCGGTTGTTCGTTGCCACAGTGACGAAAAACGCTTCCAAAAAGTACAGGCGTTCATAGGAGCTATTTTGGTGCCACGAATAAGCGCCGACTGCCAGTGATTATCTCAAGCAC
>NC_051408.1:961656-961886 GCF_015228065.2 Penaeus monodon
CTGGATTCTGCTTTCCCGCGCTTTGCAAGAACCTTTCTCCTTCCTCCTCTGCGCCCGATTTCTTCTTTCTTCCCGTTCGCTCTTCCTCCTCTCCATCCCTTTCCCTCTTCTTTCTCTCCGGGAGTCAATAACCCGCGTCATGCACTCCTGAACACCTTTTTTCGCGTCCTGACAACCGCAACATAAAATGCTCCGAGAACGCAACAAATCCGCGGCCGCGTTTGCGCCGT
>NC_051408.1:961977-962327 GCF_015228065.2 Penaeus monodon
GCTTTGTTTACGGTATATCCGAGACAAAAATTTACACAAATTCCATTTCAGTTACTCCAACCTTAAACATTACGTATATTCTCCCTCATCAATATAATATATAAAAAAAAAACATACGACTCGTTTTAGGCGTCGGGCCAAAGGATAGAAACAAACGGCCAGGGTTAAGCCAGACCTTGAGCCATCGTCTACGTGGTCCTCGCTTCCCCTTTTCCTTCTGTTTGTTTGCACTTCTTTTTCTTCGTATCTTCGCACTCTCTTAATTTACGTTAACAACCATGTCACTTCAGGTCTGTGTTATATTCATCTCTACGTCTGTGTGAATAGTGTTCATTGTGACAAATGCAGAA
>NC_051408.1:962616-963119 GCF_015228065.2 Penaeus monodon
TTCGCTCTCGCTCCCCCCGGTCCGCGTGGATGGAATCAGCTGCTTATGCTCTGCAGTGATTTCCGCCGATGGCGTCGCGGGCTGGACTAATGGGCCTCCGAGTTCTCTTTGGGTGAGGGTCCGGGTGAGGAGCAGGGGACGTGGCTCAGGTGAATCAGGAGGCCTTCGAGGATTGGGAGGATTGGCGATAATGAGGTGTTTAGTATCCTTTAGGCCTTTTATAAGTATTAGCATGGTCATGGAGAGTGCTAAACATAAGGTTGAGTCCCTGAAGGAAAAGAGGCGAATAAGAATGTTTTTATGACGATTTTAGAAAAATCATGAGGATTCTTTTTTTTTCCTTTTTTATGAGTAGGTATGAGTCGATGTGACGATCCCGTGTCCTTTGATGACCAGCGATGACTACTGGAATCTTCGAGGCTCAGAGGCGAATCAGAAGGACGGGCGAGGACGATCGACGACGCATTTCGTAGTCTTAGGTCTACTCTTTATATCAATGACTA
>NC_051408.1:963155-963792 GCF_015228065.2 Penaeus monodon
CCGTCTCGTTATGCCCGTCACTATCGTAATAAATGGTATCATTATTAACATATTACTAACGTTGCTATTCAATCCATGAAAGTATATCCTCACCTTTTTCCTCTGCCTGTTTACCTCCCTCTTTTGCACACACACACCCCACCTGCTCCTCCCTTCCTCCCTTAGCATCACTCTCTGCGCCTCACTTTCCTTCCACCCTCCTCATGCTCCCTTCCCCCCTTCCCTGCCCCCTGGTATCTCCCTTCTCCGTCTGCCTTTGCCCCCCTCCCTCTCCTTCCCCCCTCCCCTTAGCCTGTGCCTCGCCCCTCCTCCCCTTCCCTGTCTCCCTCCAACACCCCCTCCATTTGCCACCCCTCCCCCCTACTCCCCTCCCTCTCACACCACCCCTCTACCTCTCCCCCTCGACCTCCCCCCCACCGCGGCTGGAATGTCCTCGATCTCACTTGCACTTTTAAAATACTTAGCACGAAAGCAACCAGACGCTCGGCAGTAACTTGAGCTGCAACAGAACTTTCTAGAATCCCAGACATCGGAACGCAGGAGGGGCATAGAAAACGAGGAAGAGGCGGCCGGAATTTTGTCTTCCTTTCTTATATCTGTCTGTCCCTTCTCGGTTTTCTAGATTTACTCTGCTTCT
>NC_051408.1:964205-964467 GCF_015228065.2 Penaeus monodon
TTTTATCTCTAGATCCTTTGGCGAGTTTAATCCAAGACCACTTAGAGGCCGCCTTTTGTAGGCCATCCAGAGTTCACTTTCATTTTCATTTTTTTAACAAAAAACTTGAACAAAAATATAATTATAAAAAAATGCAAATGCTCTTGATGTTCCTCTGTTTCGAAAGGAAGTTGTCTCGAAGAATTTGGTGTTCATGAATAATGGAATTTCCGTGAGACGCGTGTGGCTTCGTAGTAACAACGAGGGAAGATTAGGAGTTCAG
>NC_051408.1:964690-965358 GCF_015228065.2 Penaeus monodon
GGCTTGGCATGTGTACAAATTCCGTGTTTTTCTTCATAATGGACACTGTATCACGTTGGCCACCTGGCGATTGACGATTTCATGACGTCATCGATTGCGTCACTCTGGCGTCACAGATGCAGAGACGCACCCAATCATACATAGAACTGCTTTATCATTTTTTTGTTTGTTGTGATCGACTGGTTCATTTGAATTTATTAATTGTTTTGGTTGTTCTTTGGATTCAGGATTTTAGAAAAACTCAATAACAGCAATAAGCAAGACAGTCTGACGTTCATGGAAATTTATCACAGACCACTCTACTTTCCGTCGTCTCAACTTGTTCGAAACACCAATCTGTATTAAGGTTTCGTCGTGCTGAATTAATCCGCTTTCAAAAGGATAACATTAATATTAAGAGCATTAATGCCACATTAAGAATGCTATTTATTAATTCACTTGATATCCCCGAAATCCTTAAAGATAGTGGTTTATAAAAGAGCTTGTTGACTTTGTGACTGTTTCGAACATGTAACATAAACAAAGTCCGTGATCGGTTGCGGGTTACTTTGAGTTCTCTGGGATTTTTGTTATTCGTGAATATGTACGATTTTCAACAACCAGGTGGTTCAAGGGACCGGCTACAACGATCTCAACAGAGGTATATATATTTTCTTAGCTTATGGGAA
>NC_051408.1:965421-965645 GCF_015228065.2 Penaeus monodon
CCTGCATGTATATGAATACCACATGTGTGTCTCCGTGTCTGTATATACGTATCACAAGATCCCCAGGAAGTGTAACCTCTATAGACTCGTCCGAGATAGCATCGCCGAGAGGACGACCGCCATCCCCTGACCCGAGATCAGCCTTCCTCGTCACTCGGGCTCGGGGGGGGGGGGGGCGAAAGGGAAAGTGCAAGGGACGCTCCTTGGTTCAGAGACTGTGCACG
>NC_051408.1:965744-965975 GCF_015228065.2 Penaeus monodon
ATCCTCTTCCTCTTGATTAAATGTAACTCAGATTGCAAGCGTGCAACAGAGTCTATCATGTCCTTGTGGTCAATGTAAAATAAATTGTTTATTGCACATGTAAATACATTTTATTTTTTGCGGCGAAATGCAAACTGGATTGAAGTCCCGTCAGCCATTTTTTACCCGCACCTCCTCGGACCTGCTTCGCCTTGACTGATCTCCAAATGCTTATAATAATCATCAGGCGCA
>NC_051408.1:966016-966093 GCF_015228065.2 Penaeus monodon
GAAGCAACGACGAGAAAAACAGCCTCAGACAACGACCTCGACGAGAGCCTCCGCCGATCTGCCAAGACGCTCCACGG
>NC_051408.1:966467-966531 GCF_015228065.2 Penaeus monodon
TTCACCCTTTTCTGCATAACCTCCTTTCTCTCTCTTCCTATTACTCCTCCTCATTCTTATCCAT
>NC_051408.1:966819-966896 GCF_015228065.2 Penaeus monodon
TCCCATCACCCTCAATCAGTTAATGACTCCTCCCGACCCCCTTCCCGACGGACGCAATCAGAAGCATCAGGAGCAGT
>NC_051408.1:967592-967683 GCF_015228065.2 Penaeus monodon
GAACACGAATATGATAAGAAAAACTGGAAGTAAACATGTTAAGAAGTGGAAGAGAAAAACAAAAAAAAATGTGAGTGAAGAAACAAGTGAT
>NC_051408.1:967749-968222 GCF_015228065.2 Penaeus monodon
CACCGTGTAAAGTGATAAAGGAATAAGAAAGGATGAGTGATTAAGTTTTATTGTAATTAAAAGAGGGAGAGGAAAACAGTTATAATATCGATTATTAAAAGATAATGATAAATAAAGAGACGGAAAGGAGAAAAGAACAACGATCGACAGGGGAAAAGATAAAAAAACAAAATGGAAAAAAAGATAATAGACAAGTCAGATAAGACAGAAAAAAGACCCGACGTTATCGACCCGAAAGGCAGGCAGCGGGGAGGGAGGAGGCGAGGGAGGAGGCGAGCGAGGAGGCGAGGGAGGAGGCGAGCGAGCGAGGCGAGGAGGCGAGGGAGGAGGCGAGGAGGCGAGGGAGGAGCGAGCGAGGAGGCGAGGAGAGCGAGGGAGGAGGCGAGGAGGCGAGCGGGTCCCGAGAAAGGCTGCGGCGGAAGGTCCCCTCCTTGAGGAACGTCTTCCCGTTTTCTCTGCGTCGTCTGCTCTCG
>NC_051408.1:968276-968622 GCF_015228065.2 Penaeus monodon
AACAATATATTTGAACATATTTTTCTTTCTTTCTTTCTTCAGCAAAAGAAGGGTAGAAGGCAAAAAAGAAAAAGCTATTAATCTATATCACGACGATTCATTATTTTTTTCTCTTGTTCTGCCATTATCTTTATTTTTATTTTTTCAGCCTTTTGTCGCTTTATCACGATCATCATCATTAATTCTTTTCTTTCCTTTTTCTTATTCTTTTTTCTACTTTTTCCCTGTACGCCATTTTCATTCACAGCAATTAACAAACATTTTGCAAATTATTTTTAAAACAGATTTATTCGCTTCAAGTTACCCAATCAATACCATGTTCTTTCATCACAAAAAAAAATGATGA
>NC_051408.1:968698-968820 GCF_015228065.2 Penaeus monodon
AGAGCAAAAACATTAAACACAAAAAGAATAAACTTAATTTCTATCTAGATCATGAGGTTTCAATCTCTTCTTCATTTCGATTTCCTTCCTTGATCACTATACATATTTCCCCCCTTAACCCG
>NC_051408.1:969241-969411 GCF_015228065.2 Penaeus monodon
TCCCCCCGCCTCTTTTTTATACTCCACCTCCCTTATTTTTCTCTCTTCTCGCCTCCCTCTTTCGTGGCCTCCGAGGTTACACAGGGACCAGTTGCAATGGCAATCTGCAATTATTATTTTATTATCCCTATTATCAGGAGTTCGCCTTTTGTTTCGGATATTCTTTGGCG
>NC_051408.1:970671-970795 GCF_015228065.2 Penaeus monodon
TCTCCACTCCCATGCATGCGACCCTCCGGCGAAGGGGTTTGTGCGTCTGACCATTCATTGTTTCCGAGAAATGATTTCGTTTCAGAGCAAAGGTTTCTCAGCTGTTCTTCAAGTTCATTGTTCG
>NC_051408.1:971424-972471 GCF_015228065.2 Penaeus monodon
AAGCTAATTTTCTTAGAAAAATCTGCGCCAATTTAAACAAAAACAAATCAACAACAAAAAAATTTAGAATGAGTTAACACTAAATATTTTTGCTTCTGTCTGATAAAACTATATTTTCTTTTTCTTTATTGCATCATCTATTTGCAAGATCAGATGTCAGCCTGGAATATTGATAAGAACGGATCGGGATGTTGAAAATGCGTGCATTGGACAGTTTGTTGAAAACCTTGAGTGTAGGAAAAGTATGCTGGTTTATATACTGCGTCTGCGTGGAATGCTTGATTTCTTTATAAGACAACGTTGCATAGGTAGCAAAAATTCCAAATTCTTTCATATGTTTAAGTATGCGTTTGTGTCATTATGTCTAGTAAATCTTTCAGAATATATGTATATATATGGTATGAGAATGAAAACAAAAAAGACTATCAAAATATTTGAAGCTAAATTTATATACGTAAACATTTAAAAGAGCAAAGTTATCATCGGAAATTGCCCAAGAACACGAAACATTCAAGCACGCATACCCGTAAAGAATTTCTTAATAAAACTACATTAACAAAAACATTCAGAGGTTTCAATATCAACCTTAGTCCTTTTTCCCCTTTTTTCTATACAGCAAGAAATTCCCCGACTAATCAAGAACACCAATACATAATCCAAAATACCATTCTCTACTCTTCACTCTCACCGAAGCAGCAACCACATAGAAGAGATTAGTTTCCCCAGATTTTTTTACATGACAAGAGGACGAAGGATAACACACTCGCCCGCAACTGTTAAATGAAAACAAAAGTACTGCCGGTCAGGATGCAGGCAAGGCCTTGTTCTCCGAGGCACCAAAGGCCGATGTCTAAATATATCAGTAAAAAAAAATCTTAAAAAAGTAAGGATGGACAGCTTTGAAGAAGAAAATGAAGGCGCTTGGTGAGGCGAGACGAATGGTTTAGGGATGAAGATAAGTGATTAATTGGGATGATTAATTGCCAAGATGGAGGAATGAGTTGGCTGAGGATGTCGAGGGTAAAGGGGGGGGGCGATTTGGGTAAA
>NC_051408.1:972667-973000 GCF_015228065.2 Penaeus monodon
ATATGAAAGGAAACAAAAAATGGGAGATTTTGAAACCAGAAGACATAGGCAGAGAATACGATAGAAATTAAGAAAAGAAAAAAGAAAAGGTAAAAGTGATATAACTGAGATAGCAAATAAGACAGAAGCGAAGGGAGAGTGAAAGAAGAATAACGTGGACGAGGGAGAAAGGGAGAGCAAAGCAGCACAAACGAGCGAAAGGGAGAGTGAGAGAACAACAAGAAGGATTGAGAAAGAGAAGAACAGGGTTAATAGAGGAAAGTGGACGGGCGGCGTCGAGCGAGCGCGCGAGGACAGCTTCGTCAGTTCCCGCCGACACGAATCTCACTCTCG
>NC_051408.1:973782-974038 GCF_015228065.2 Penaeus monodon
CGCTCACAACAAACACTACCCCCCCCCCCACTCCCCACTCCCTTCGACGACCCTGAACCCCTCCCCCCTTCCACTGCCCCCTCCCCCCTTCCTCCCTTCAAGCAAACACAAAACCCCATTCCCCTCCCCCTCCCCCTCCCCGTTTCTCCTCCTCTCCCCTCTTTCCCCTCCCCCTCCCCCCCCCCTTCGGAAGGCAGGAAGCGCCGCGCCTGACGAGGGCCTGAGCTCATCGCCGATCGCAGGAGAACGAGATCTT
>NC_051408.1:976017-976199 GCF_015228065.2 Penaeus monodon
TTTTTCGCTCTATTTAGGCGTTGGTCCTCAAGGCTAACAACATATGACTTCGTAGAATCCCTTCTGTATTGTCATAAGAAAATGTGTTTGTTCATGTAGCTACATCAACATTTATTTTGATAAGAAGGTTACATGTAAATACAATTCCTGCTTTCTTGACATTTGTGATCTAACAGGAGAGG
>NC_051408.1:977440-977907 GCF_015228065.2 Penaeus monodon
TACAGTTTTCCTTGATTTCGTAATACCGCGATGGCTTCAAGAAAGACTGATACATTAGATGTCAAAATAATAGGATTCCCAGCCTCTAATCCGTATTTCAGGGTCGTGTTATTTTTTTCTCTTCATTTTCGCTTTCTCAGTCTCGCATTCACCTTTTTTCTCTCTCCTTCAAGGGTGTGTTTACACCGTTAGGTAAGACGGAATCAGCTCCAGCGTCAGTTCGTTAGAGGGTCACTTTTTCACCACACGAGGATTAGTCTTTTCGTAACTTTTCATTCAAGACGTGATAAAAATATGAACTCGCTGTCATTCTTAGATCAGGGTCGTGATGGAGCGGTCCTCAGCATCTCTACTTTTGAATCATGGTGGAATGTTGACTCGCTGGCTGGCTTTGACTCACTCGCGTCTCCAGGGTCATGGAAATGCGTGTTTTCTTTGTTGGTGTTTTGCTGTATTGACTCTTCTCG
>NC_051408.1:977929-978023 GCF_015228065.2 Penaeus monodon
GTGGGGGGGGCGTGTTGTCAACTTTGTGATACGCTCTTAGTCGCTCTAACGGGTTCAGACTTCGCACCATTTTTCGACATCTTTAAATTGCCAT
>NC_051408.1:978098-978368 GCF_015228065.2 Penaeus monodon
GACTTTATGCCTTTATTAAATCTTTACACTTTTACGTTTTTAGCAAATTTCATTCCGTGCCATATTTTACCACTTCTAAAAAAAATAACATAGACTCACGAAGACTCCCGAGACGTGACTGTGAAAAGCCAAAAACCACTTTCGAACTCGAGTCGTTGTGACGTTAAGGCCGACGGAGGTTCAGCCTTGTGCAAGACCTGTTCCAAAAATTGCTCCGGTGTTGAGGCGGAGGGCTCGGTAATTCCTCAATTTACATGCCGATGGAGCTAG
>NC_051408.1:978401-979168 GCF_015228065.2 Penaeus monodon
GGACTTTTTCCTCTCTCTGTCTTTAGTTCAAGAAAATGTATTTTCCTGAAAATGAGGGAGTCGCGTCACGCGCAAACTTTGGATAAGCTGCGCTCTGGCTTTTGAGTCTCAAGGCGAAGGAATGAATGGAGAAATGAAGGAAGGAGGAGAGGAAAGGGAGGCGAAGGTAAAAGAGGAGAAAGATTATAATAAGAAAGAAGGGGAGGAGGAAGCAAAAGGTAACGTGAAACAGGGAAAAGAGGAGAAAGAGGGAGATAAGGAAGAAGAAGGAGAAGGGGAAGCAAAAGATAAGGAAAAAGAGAAAAAGACGCTAAAGTCGAGGCAAAGGAGGAAGGAGAGAAAGATGAAGGATTGGAGGAGGCAAGACGTGAGTTGATGGAAGAAGAGGAGGAGGAGGAAAAAGAAGAGCAAAGAAGGAATTGGAAAAAGGAAGCGAATGAGCAGATGATGGATGGCGTGAAGGAGGCAGATGGAGCAAGAGGTGAAGAGAGAGATGAGGAAGAAACCTGCTAAAAAGGGAATGAAAAGGATCAATATCTCAAGCAAAGAGAAGAGACAGACGAAAGAAAAAGAGAAAATATAAAGCGAAGGATCACGATAAAGGAAGAAAAAAGGAAAAGCAAAAGAGGACGAGAAAATGAACAAATAGAGGATGACGAGGAAGAAGAAAAGGGTAAAGAAGAAGAGAAGAAAGAGGGAAAAGAGGAACGGGATGATGTCAAGAAAAAGACAGAAAAAAAACACGAACAAAAAAGTTAAAAGGAAAG
>NC_051408.1:979225-979301 GCF_015228065.2 Penaeus monodon
CAAGATGAGATAAAATCCAGGAAGACATCAGAGGGAGACCGAGGAAGGAGCGAGACAAGGGAGGAGAAACGCCGGT
>NC_051408.1:979863-980195 GCF_015228065.2 Penaeus monodon
CACGTGACCGCCAAAATGAAAACAACTTTTCATTTCCACCAGGGTCGGCCGCCTCGCCGCCTGAGCGTCCAAATGGATTTTTCAGATTTCTTTTAAGATTTTTTTGTCGCAAAGTTGTCGTCCGATAAAGATGATTTGGAATTACTATCTTCAGTCGCATCGAAGTATCAATTAGATGATTTTCAGTTATCCTGAGGCCGTGAAGTAGTTTTTACCTTTCGCTAAGTCTATAGGTTGGACCGCGAAAATTAAAAGATATATCAGTAATCTGGTTTTAATCCACAAATTCAAAAATTGATAAATAAATCCCTTGTCCACGATTCCAGACATGT
>NC_051408.1:980267-980772 GCF_015228065.2 Penaeus monodon
AAGAGTATAAGTCTTGCAAATTCGCAAATTGTCGAGAACAGCAGGAGCAGGGCGCCTCTGAGGCTCGCATGCCAAACGAACCCACAGCAACAGAACGGCAAAGAAACAAAGAGGGCTTATCACTGGACCGAGACAACTCCATTTTCTTGAAGAAGGTTTTGTCGAAAATCACTCAAGCTTCGTAGACCTTGGCTGGTGTGACTGTCAAAAAAAAAAATTAATCAATTAAAAAAATATATATACATATGAAAGGTAATGTTTGTGGTTATAAAAGGTTCGACTGAAATGGAACTAAGGTACAAATGTAATAAGTAGATCATTGATTCAACGGGACATATATCTTATACACAAGATATTCCTGATCGACATTCATTATCTGAAGTCATGGAAGACAAACTCGAGGAATTTTAGATGCTCAGATGAGCGAGTGCAAGGCTCGTTTTTAGTCATTATATATCAATTACACAGAAGGGAACACACGTGTGTGTTCCCTTCTGTGTAATTG
>NC_051408.1:980843-981132 GCF_015228065.2 Penaeus monodon
AATCACACGAATAAAAGCATACACATATAAATTCAACAAGAGCAAAATCGATCCTGAACGAAATAAACGTGACAAGCTGCCAGAGACGCAGGAAAGGCCGGATTTGTACCGCGAGAGAATTACAGGAGAGGAGAAGAAAAACATAGAGAAGGACAGCAATTTGGTGAAGCATTTGACAGCGACGGTTCATTTGCGATCTTTAAAGGGACCGCAGACGGAGAGGATTATTAGAAGGCCGGGGAAGTGGCCGCAGAGGAACTTTGATTCTCGTGTTTGTGGGTAAGGCTTG
>NC_051408.1:981338-981514 GCF_015228065.2 Penaeus monodon
AGGCGCCCGAGCAGCCATAACAAGGCAGTGGAAGCAGCCCAACGTAGGTGCCTTAAGTGCGCTTCTTATCTACAGCCGAGAATTCGACTTCCCGCTTCTTGGTAGCTCCTAATGAGAGCGTTTGCCAAGGTCGCTCTCCTCATGACACATAGGCTGCGGAAAAAGGCCAGAGGCAT
>NC_051408.1:981753-982869 GCF_015228065.2 Penaeus monodon
CCAATCTAGCAAGGCTCTTTACCCTTCAAACTTGGTTAGCGAATGCACCAGAAATAAATGTAGCCTTTGCTGTCCCTTTTTTCAGCTCACCATAAAACTTGTGAATCCAGGGCCGCCTGCAGGACGGCCACCAGCGCTATCGCAGAGCATAAAAATACAGTTTGTTGCCCGCGCGCGTGTCTTGCCCGATCTGATTATCCTTCGTTTACTGTGCGTGATGTCTATGCAAATTTGGAGGCTTTCATCTTTGTTCTCTCTCTCTCTTTTGTCTGTTCTAATATTTTGTGATAAATCGTCGAGTAAGGAGACGGAGAGATTAGACGCGAAAGTATTATTAACATTGAAATATGGGTATAATTTTAGTGTTCCCGCGCTCGTTAATAATTTCTGTCTGACTGTGAACTCGTTTATGAGCCATGCGGAGATCCCAAGAGAAAAAAGGTTAATAATAATGAACCGTGTCTGAATGGGAATCCTGATATCATATTATAATACCAAATCATCGCTACGCGTATGATTAAGGATATATAATATACATAATAATATGCAAGCCCAGAGAAATGTATGTTTTTTTCCTCCAGCATCAACGTTTAAATAACCACAAAGCTTGTTATCAATGCGCCTTCTACGTCACATCAATGCCATCTTCCTTACACGGATGACAACAAACACTAAGGAGTTAAGAAGTTTAGAAGATCGATAGATAGATATTTTATGTGTAAGTAAGAGCTTTTAAGGCCACTTGCGAAAGAGCAGAAAACTAAACGTGCGAAGATAGATAGTTAATAAATGAGTGTTAACTTTCCGGGTACAATACATGATTTAATCTTTTATATTTTGCATTTTTCCTGCCTACATGTTTAATCATTGGCATTTAGTACTGCATAGTACATATATTTTGAATCATATATTTTGTATTGTGCGATATATACCGTATATTTCGTACATATTCAGCCGTTCATGTTTTTACCATTCTTTATTATACTGGATTTTACATATTCATTGATTTAGAATTTCCGAATATGATGTTGATTTACATACATGTTACTGTATGACTTTAGAGGTATAAACTGTAAGTGTATATAATTTTTTATCCTAATCAACTTATTGAGTATT
>NC_051408.1:983130-983397 GCF_015228065.2 Penaeus monodon
GAGGCGTTAGTTAAACATTGCGTCTTCTCCAGATAAACAAGAAGATTCACCATAATATATCCAAAATATATTTCTAAAAAACAAAACAAAAAACACTGTAAATGAAAATCGATAACGTTTTACGAGACATTACGTCATAAAACACACAACACATTTTCTGAATTTCTTTTTCCTATAAATCATACCAGCCCACACGCTACCTGTCTTGCGTCCCTCCGAAAAAATGAACAGACATTAATTATACATACGGAAACTGAACATATTTCA
>NC_051408.1:983449-983533 GCF_015228065.2 Penaeus monodon
CTGTTCCTGGCGTCATGGCGTGAGGCTGCAGTTCATGCGGGGGGGGGGGGGGGAGACATTCCTTGGAAGAAAGCGAAATGGAAG
>NC_051408.1:983643-983827 GCF_015228065.2 Penaeus monodon
TTTTTCCCTTTTTATTTTTTTTTTTTTTTTTTTTTAAACCTTTTTCGTCTTTCCCTTCTTTTTTCCTTTTTTATTTCTATTTTCTTTCTTTTTTTTCCCTTTTGTTTTTTCCCTCTTTCTTTGCTTTTTTTCTGGGGTTTTTTTTTTTCCTTCCTTTTTTTTACGGGGTTTTTTTTTTTTTTTC
>NC_051408.1:983884-983953 GCF_015228065.2 Penaeus monodon
GGGGGGGAAAAATTTTTTTGGGGGGGTTAAAATTGGGGGGGCTTTTTTTCTTTCCCCTTTTCCCCCCAG
>NC_051408.1:984253-984330 GCF_015228065.2 Penaeus monodon
CAAAAAAAAAAAATTTTTTAAAATTTCCCCTTTTTTTTCCCCTTTCGGGGGGGGGGTTTTTTTCCCCTTTTTTACCC
>NC_051408.1:984420-984606 GCF_015228065.2 Penaeus monodon
CCCCTTCCCTTTTCCTCTTTCCCTTTCCCCCCTTTTCCCCCTTTTCTCCACTCCCCTTTCCCCCCCCTCCCCCCCTTTTTTTTTCTCCTTTTCCCCCCCTTTTTTTTTTCCCCTTCCCCCCCCTTTTTTCCCTTCCTCTTTCCTTTCCCCTCTCTCTCCTTCCCCCCTCTTTCCTTTTTTTTTTTT
>NC_051408.1:986178-986352 GCF_015228065.2 Penaeus monodon
CTATCCTTCCTTGAAATGACTTTTGCTTTAGATGAAAGAAGTGAAATATTTTTTGTCAACATTACGTTCAATAAGACCAGTAAGTGAATTGACTAACAATTAAATTTGCGTTAATTAGGAAGACGACGTCCTTAGAATGAAATGGTAATTGTATATAATTATGCGTATTTCAGT
>NC_051408.1:986790-987204 GCF_015228065.2 Penaeus monodon
ACATCACACCTGATATTCTGTAGGAGTGAACAGAGGCATTTGAGAGAAACAAGGAAGCATATATACAGCATTTGAGGGGCATATGAAGGACGCAATAAAGACTTATGAGAAGTATATCAAACTCATACAAGGCATATTGGGGTATATCATAGGCATATAGGCTTAAAGTCTCTTACTGGAGAGGCATATGAAAGGCCTAACGAAAAGATTCAATAGGCCTATTAGAGACACATAAATAGCAAAGGAGGTTGTATAAGAATTCTGCTAAAAGCTTTCAAGAGGCATATTAAAGGCATATTAAATCATTTGAGAGGTTTGTCGGAAGCATATTAGCCAGGTGGGAAACGGTAATCGATTTCGAGATTTGGTTAAATTGGCAAGCATATAACTACGCAGTCTGCATTCATGGGTTCT
>NC_051408.1:987612-987680 GCF_015228065.2 Penaeus monodon
TTGCACGTGCTTAATTTCATGACACGAAAGTACTTTTATTTCACTGTTAATATTATTAGTATTAGTAT
>NC_051408.1:987795-988187 GCF_015228065.2 Penaeus monodon
CGCGCATGTGCCTGTGTGTTTATGCATCTATCTGTTCATCTACAGCATACACATATAAAACACCAACCCAAGCCGAGCAGCAAACGCCAAAAGCCAATTGCCGCCTCGCATACATAACTGCGCTTATCGACCGATACACAAAAAGATAAAGATATGTTGGCGTTACACTTGCCTCACTTTTTTCCCTCAAGTTGCTGAATTCCCAATACTTTCATGACAGCAGCACAGGTGTTCACCAACACACCTACGTTAACACTCTTTGACAGGTGTCCTGGGCGGGCGGTGCAATGACCTCCAGGGCCTAATGAGAGTCTGCATAAAAGTGATTAATAGAGGAGGGCACAGCCTGGTTCTTTCTTTCGCACGTGGGATCATAACGCACAGCTGTGTCT
>NC_051408.1:988429-988676 GCF_015228065.2 Penaeus monodon
TTTCCATAAAAGTTATCAGCTGACCTTGCTACTAAAAATTACGGTAATTTATGGGGAAAATATGAACGTTATCACCATCATTTTTTACGAGTATTATTGTCGTTATCACCACATTTATAGATGCTATCATAATTATCACGTCAACGCTGCCATGGTGATAATATACCTACAACTAAGAAAAATCGTAGCCATCACACAGTAACAATGACGTAATTCAGAAAGTAAATAGAACGACAATTGTTATGCA
>NC_051408.1:989462-989741 GCF_015228065.2 Penaeus monodon
CTTTTTTTTTACGACGACGATAACATTTGATAATATTGTTCTAAACTTACAAAAGCCATTCTAAACGCACCTTCCCTTAATCTCGCTGCTCGACCAATGAAAACAAAGGTAAAGGAAAGGTCAACGATTCCTCTGCTCCCCCATTGTGCTTGCTGCAATCGAGACTCTGATAATACCTATGATGCATCGATGATAAAGTTGTTTCGTGTAGAGCACTGATGGAAATTCAGCTTCTATTTTCTTCTCCTCTCTTTCGTAAAATGCATAATTACACACACT
>NC_051408.1:990078-991454 GCF_015228065.2 Penaeus monodon
ACCAAGACCTTATTCCAAAGTTCTGTTTTTCACAAAGGGCAATGTACACACAGGGTTAACATACTGTGTTATCTCTTGCCTTTGCGGTTTACTCCAAACATTGGTTTAAAGTTAAATTATTGTGTGGTCAGTTCTATAATTAAACTGGTTTATAGTTAAATTGGTTCTCTGAGTAGACTATTCTGTAGTTGAATTGGTCTATTTTTAAATTGATTCCATAGTTAAATTGTTCTATTGTTAGATTATTCTATAGCGAGATTGTTCCATAGTTAAATTGCTTAATAGTTAAATTAGTCTACATAGAAATTGGTGTACAGTCAAATGAATAGTCTGCGTAGCATAACAATAATTCCGTGACCAAAGAGCGGATTCCACCTCTCGACGAATCAGTGTCCTGCTCGGAAACGGCTGCCCAGTGTGAGAGGTGAATTCTGTGACTGACAGACATATAGCAAGCAAAATGCAACAGATATGCCGAGGATCCTTGCTTCAACGGAAACCAAGAAGCAACAGACAGGAGTTCAAGAGGTGATCACTGACTGAAACAAAACAGAAGATAAGTGGAAATAAGACTTGCAAGAAGGATAGATACTAAGCTCACTCTGTTCTGTTGTTAGCATTTAGCACTGCTGGTTTGGTGCCCACAGCTGCAGTTTTGGCATTTCGAAAAAGAGATGCACATGTGAAGGGAATGACTAAAAATGTTGATCATTGCAGTGGTTGCATTTCTGACTCATTGTAAGCCTCTCTCTCTTCCTTTTCCTATTTCTAGTTTGTTAAAATAATCTGTGATTAATTTGTTTTAAATTCGTCCATATTCAAACTCGCCTATGGATAAATAATTATTGATCTATTGTTGTTGCATAACTGTATAGCAAATTGGTCTAATATTAAATTGGTTTACTGCTATCTCGATCTGTAATGAGCTGGATAATGACGTGATATTCCTGACCTGGGATATACTAGTAAATACTTTTCAAGCTGGCGAAACTGAGCCTGATTTTATAACGTCGCTTCTGTAAAAGGCGGAATAGTTATTCTTCCCTAATTTATTGACCTTTCAGGCCACACTCCATCAGTTTTGGTTGATTTATTTGGTTGCGTGCTCCTAAGAGCCGGTTTTTATGGTCGGTGTGACCGGAGCTGTTAAGTTTATTTCATGATCTGGGAAAGTGTTGTGGATTTTTAAATAAGTATATTTTACTTATCTCATTTTAAGTCGTGGTCTTCGTCTATTCTGTCAGATTTTCGCCTTCATTCGAATTTAGAGGGAAAGCGATGTCTTTTTTAATACCATAATCTGATCCAGTGTCATTATCTTGAGTCAGTAACTTTTGTACTGAATGCTTTATGCTACTCATTTGTGAGGCGACCTT
>NC_051408.1:991654-992485 GCF_015228065.2 Penaeus monodon
GTATAACAATGCATCCGAAAAAAACAGAGCACATACTGGTAATCCTCCAACAACTACATGTTTGTTTTTTAATTGTTTTGGGGCGGGTGGGGCGGGCGGGGGTGGCGACTGCGAAGTGTCTCACGTGACTGACGGACATATAATAACCCGGGCACCATAGGCACGCTGAGAACCCTTATTGATCATGATTCAAGAGTCTGTAGCAAGAGTCAGTTGCAAGAGTCAGTAGCAAGAGTCACTGGCAAGAGTCATTAGCAGCTCAAGAGGACGCTCCTTATGACACTTCGATATAATCAATGATCAAAATGAAGTCTATGCATCTCTGCAAATATAGTTATTTGATTCGTTCTCTTGTTAGAAGCTATCACCATCGTTGAGTAACTACCCACAACTTTATTATGAAAGGCGTGACTGCTTAAAATGCTGAACCCGTGCAACTTTTCTCGGAATTCTGACTGTCATCTAACTCTGTCACTTTTCCTAATTTTCTCCTGTGGCTTTCAAACGCGTTCTAGGTTTGTTTTGCATTCATTAGTCTTCCTTACAACCACATGAAGACGCTTTCTCAATTATTCATTATTCACGGCAACATCGTGCAAGGTGCACCAACACAGGGAGCAATTGCTATTGGCAAGGTTATTGAAGAGCACCCTGCTCATATAACAGTTCCCAGCTTGGGTGAAAGCTGGAGTGGGGAGCCCGTAGAGTTAAGCGATCTATGTTGGAACTCCGGTTGAGAATAAAGGGCACATGTTAACAGGTCTTTGTTTCGTTTATGTATGCATGCGCGTGTGCGTGCGCGCGCGCACTTGTGTGAGTTTGTTTTTTTGT
>NC_051408.1:993197-993520 GCF_015228065.2 Penaeus monodon
TCCCGCCCCCCTCCTTCTCTTTCTCATGAGTCATGTGAGACGACCACCTACCTTCCCAGTATCACTGTTATGGCCTGCAGTGACAACAGGTCAAAAAGGCCCCAGGAGATAGCTCACACACGTACAGAAAAACAGCTGCAGACAGATGTTTGTTTTAACCCTTTAGTGATTTGTATGTTGGGTGCCGTATGTCGTTTCTGTCATTCAAGCAAGCAGAGTTCCTTGTTGTTTTTGTTATTATTTATCTGACTAATGAGTGTGGCGTCAGATGACATTGGTGTGTGTGTTCTTTTCATCCCCTCTAAATGTTTGTCAGTCTACCA
>NC_051408.1:993986-994466 GCF_015228065.2 Penaeus monodon
GAAACTCTCTCCTCTAGAGGTGACCCTCGTACCTTCAGTGTTGATGAACCTTGGGAGAAACTTTGCCCTTCATGGACCTTCATAGCGAGGGGGGCTGTAAGTGGGGTAGGGGGTGGATAACGGGGTGGGTGGGGGTGAGAAAGGGTGGGGAGAAGTGGGGTGGAGGAGTGGATAGCGAGGTGGATGGGGGGGAGGGTGAAGTGGGTGGAAGTGGGTGGGTTGGGGTCATGAGGAGACGAATACACGCAATGTCGCTGCCATGCGTATTCCGCCCTAACGTCCACCAGCGCCTTACGCATTCGTAAATACATTGCAAAAGAAATACAGCCATACACTAATTCCACTGGGAAAGAGGGTGCCAAGCGTCAGACCGACACTAAGGCCCGATGATTTGTTCTCTTGTGTAAGTGCACATTCACTCCGGGGACGCCAGGTGCCGCTGGCGTGTCAAGGTGTTGCCAAGGTGAAGCTATTCCTTCT
>NC_051408.1:995062-995627 GCF_015228065.2 Penaeus monodon
TCGAGAATTTACAGAATTGGGGAACCGAAATCGAAATTCTGGAATCAAAACGAATGGGACTGGAAAAAAGTCAATACGTATATTTTCGAAAGGAAAAAAAAATGATAATGTGGGTTATTGTGCAAGTGCTTTCATCCGCCTTCGAAATAAACAATATTGTACGAGGCGCTTATGCTCGTAAATAAACTTTTCTTGCGAGCAGGAGGCCAAAAGCGAGTTCTCAAAAGGATACTGAGAGTTCCTGGCAGATTGCAACCTGTGATACAATAATGATCATCTTCGGTCAACAAAAGATAGAGATTCCCCAAGGTCATGTTTTTTATTAGGGAAAAAAGAGAGACTATTGCTATGCCTATCAGCTCAACCTAAGTGGAGTTTTGAAATTCCTGCGCCGCCTGTTAACTAATTCGGCGCACTCGCTCGAGCAGCGGCACAACAGTTGTACATTTTAGGCTCTGCCGTGTTTGGCTGGGGCTCAGGGGGAGGACAGTGCGGCCGTTGCTGATGCACTCGTGCACTTGGGACACAGACGGGTTTATATATAGACATAGATGGATAAGTAGGC
>NC_051408.1:995933-997985 GCF_015228065.2 Penaeus monodon
TGCCATGTGTTGATATGCATTGATAAAAAACCGCAAAGAATACGAGCTTAAGAAATATATATCTGTATATGCCGTACACCCTCGTGTACTTACACAGAGATCTAGATATCAAGCATTTTATCAGATGAAAATGTTGCAATCCTGGCTCACAGAACAAAAGAGAAGCGTTCACAGAATTCTCATATAACTTTCTAACAATTACAACGGTGTCCTAACCGGGATCCAGTCAACCGGCTTGTGGGGCCTCGCAGAACGTCCGGGGTCCATGACATTGGATGAACGGCGCTGTGGTGGCCTGCCGTTGGCACATATCCAGCAGTTTTCCCTCTCTGTGGCCGTCACTTTCGTTGTAGGTAACGAGGACGACAACCTGGAGTTACCTCACCCTACGACACTTGCGCGCGGGTTACGCCGGCGAGACTCCGGTTTTCAAAGAAGCGGCGGCAGCGACGTAATGCCGCATCATGGGTCGCCGCTAAATAATGAAAGCCTCGATTTGCTTTCATATTGGATATTCGGTTTCGCTCCGTTTCCGTGGATACTGCATGGGAGGGGAGGGGGGGGGTCAGAAAGGAAATCAAGTGTGCTAAGCATGCAGGAGAGAATGCGAGATAGATGAGCAATCGTCACCCTAGACACGAATCTGGGCAAGAGTGATGAGCGCTTAGACACGTGCAGAGGAGGAAAAGGGCTGACACTGAAGCCGTTGTTTGACGTATTGTTGCCGTCCAGGAGGCGCGGCGGTCGGCCCAGGTGAAGGGAGGCGGAAGAGCCAGAAAAACAAGGAAAGAGAAAAGTCTAGAAGGGTTAAATGGCCGAGGATGGTACAGAAATAAGGAAAGATAAATGATAAGAGGGAGAAGGAATGTGGGTTTTATGGAGGAGGACGCACGTAAACAGGTAGTGATCCACGCTGGCCGAGACCGCGATATGTCCATGTATGACCATTCTCCTTGGCAGTGCAACCTGCATCGATCGTGCTTGTGCCATTTCCGGTCTCGCCGTCTATCGTATCTTTTGCTCTTTTCCACGCCCTCTTTAACAAACTTAGTTAACGAAATTAAGCCATTTACACCAACGGAAAGCACACAAGCCCTTCTCAAGCCCAAGGCAAACGTATCTGCGACCGTTTATCGGAAAAGGGATCAGTTAAGGCGAAATTCTTTGTCACCGAGAAGGAAACTAGATCCGGCCAAGGTTAACTGTTTCTGGAATAACAGTTGATATATATCCGGGTGATGCCATCTTCTTAACTGTTCATTTTTTTCGACTTGTCACTTCTATTTTGGCTTTAGAGTCAATGGCAAGGGAGCGATATTGGACAGAGTAGTTATCAGTGATAATAGCGGTATTGGTGACTTTAAAAGTTAAATAAGATATTTTGCAGAAAGTGTTTATGGAGATAATACTGGTTTTGGTTCATGGAAGCGATAATAGAAATGAAAAGAATAGATGAAAATGGAAAAAAAATAGATGATGTTGCAGGAAGAAGGTAGAAGACCGGGAATAAAAGTGTGGGAAGAAGACGAGGAGGAGAGAAATGTCACTAAATGAGGAAGAGACGAAACAGTAGAATACGAGGTGGTGTTGGAGGAAGACAAGGAGGTGGAGGCGATGGTGGAGAAGGCAATATAAGTGGAGACGGTGGAACAGAAGGACAACAAGCGGTGAGAGAGGTGGAAAATGGAGACAGTGTTGGAGGAGGAAGGTAACGGGAAGTGTAGACGGTGGCGGAGGCAGTGAATAGGAAGGCAACAGGCGGTGCAGGAGGTACAGGAGAGAGACAACGGGGAGGTGGAGGAGGAGGGGCAACGGGGAGGTGGAGGAGGAAGGGCAACGGGAGGTGGAGGAGGCGGGGGCGGTTAACAGGACCCTGAGAGGGCAGCGCCGCCAGTACTCCAGAATGAGGCCATCGACCGCGGTTACCGCTGCGTCCCGTCGCTCCTTCGCCGCCTCCTGCACCCTCTCTTTCATCCGCCCCCGTCCGTTCAGCGCCGTCCTCGTTTTCGGCCTCGTTCCTCGAGCCCTTTGCTCTGGACGAGTTTTAACGGA
>NC_051408.1:998043-999048 GCF_015228065.2 Penaeus monodon
TGTGAGTCATTCTTTGCTCGTGTGTGTGTGTGGGGGGGGGGGGATGTCATTTTATTTGTTATTTGTGCGTCTTTACGTGTAAATAATCTGATAAATGTTTATGCTTGTATGTGCAATTACTTATTCGTTTTCAATTGATTCTTTGTTTGCGTGCGTTTGTGCTGCGTTGTTTCGTTGATTATGTGTGATTTATGTTATTGACTCGTTGAAATATAGTTGTTTTATTATTTGCTAGTTTGTTTGTCTGTTTTCTTTCTTTCTTTCTTTCTTTTTTAGTTTGGTCGTTCTTGATTTAATCGTATTTATCTCCATCCATCTGACGTTTTTATCTTTCGTCTTCCTCATTCTTCCATGCCTTATCTTTATTGTTTGTTATTTAATCGCCTCTACGTAACTGTGTTTTTTTTCTTTCTTTCTTTCTTTCATTCTATCCAGATAACCACCTTTTATGTCATTTTTGTATCCAAGTATCTATTTGCTTGTGTCTATCGATCTTAGAGCTGAATTCTTGCAATCTCTTTGTCAACATGTAACTTCCTATATTTATTTATATGTCTGTCTACTAAATCAGTTTCCTATCAACCTGCAGTTTCTATTTTTCCAGCACGTGTATCCCGACGCGCACCTGTTAACCCTTTTATCTACGAGTCTCCGTCTCTGGGCAGTCTACTGTACGTCGCACCCCCCCTCCCCTGCGGTACATGCCCCCACGTGGCACCTCCGCTCCACGTTTATCTCCCCCCCCTCCCCGCGGCAGTCTTCATTCCCCCGTGGCACTCCTCTTCCCCCCGTGGCATCTTCATCCCCCTCGTGACACTCTCCCTCTCCCGTGGGCACCCCCCCCCCCGTCCAGCACTTCCCCCGCCTGCGTGTCGATCCGTGTTAAGGTCAAACGAAGTTCAGCGGTTCAGAACCACCTTGATCTTGGGTCTCTGGCACCGGTCGTTCGCACGTGAGGTCTTTCGCTCGCCTGCGGTTCGGACCCCGTGGACTTTTGGCCTTTGG
>NC_051408.1:999077-999381 GCF_015228065.2 Penaeus monodon
ACTCGTGGCGGACTTAGCGGGCCTTCTCGCGGGTCTCAGCGTTCCGTTCTAAGGTATTTGAGAACTGAGGAAATGATGTAACTCAAAAATGGAGTTTTCTTTTTTCTCTCGTTCATTTTCGAGTTTTTAGGAGACTTTTTTTTTTGAGGGGGGGGGTTATTTTGCTTGTTACGGTTTGTCGCTTTGCTTTCGCATTCTTCGGTGAGGTTTCGATTTCTTCTTTTGTTTTTTTACCTTTCTTACTACTGTGATTGTGGGAGTTTTTATGCCTCGATCCGCTTCCTTTTCATTTCCTCTGTACTAA
>NC_051408.1:999567-999691 GCF_015228065.2 Penaeus monodon
CCGCCTCCTTCCTCCTCACTTACACTCCGGACCACGCTTGAAAAGGGGTTTGGGAGAAGTCCTCGCCAGCGCCTTTGCTCTCGAATGCTCAAGCGGTATGTTTGCCTCTCGCTCAAGCCATGAC
>NC_051408.1:999740-999839 GCF_015228065.2 Penaeus monodon
ACGGCGTCGCTTGCCTTAATAACAGCCGAAAGACTCGTTCAAGAAAGGGGGCAGTCTCGAAAGATGGTTAGAATATTTTAGAAGTGGAGATGGGATGCA
>NC_051408.1:999888-1000657 GCF_015228065.2 Penaeus monodon
GAGCTGGTGAGGAGGTAGAGGGTGGGGAAGGAGGAGGATGTGGGAGGGGAATGGGGGTGGCAACAGCAGCAACAGAGCGGTGTGCGGCAGAGGCGGAGGAACTGGGCCAACGACCGCATGTAACCGGTATATGACCTTCACTCTCTGCGGTGCTCCCCCCCCTTCTAACCCCCCCTCCCAACCCTCTTTTCACCCTCCCTCCCCATTCAACCCTCTCCCCATCCTCCTTCCTACCGTCTCCTCCCCCTCATTCAGTCCTCTCCCTCTTTCAACCCTCTTCTCGCCCCCCCCCCTTTCAGCCTTCTACTCTCCCCTTCCCCCTTTCTCACCATTCCCTCCCTTTTTCTCACCTTCCCTTCCCCTCCTCCCCCACTTTTCATTTTCCCTTTCTCTCCATTTCTCACCTTCTGCTACCACTCCCTCTCCCTTTCTCACCTTCCCCTCACCTCTTTCTCACCCACTTCTGTCCCTCCCCTTCCCGTCACCCCCTCCCTTCCCCTTCCTCTCCCTTGCCCACCTTCCCCTCCCCTTCTTCCCTCTCCCTCTCTCACTGTCCCTTCCTTCCACCCTCTCTTTCACCCCCTTCGCTTCGGCCCCTCTTTTCTTCCCACTCGCCCCTCCCCCCTTTCGTTCCTGTGTTTTCCACGCCCTTCCTGGCTCCGCCCTTTTCCGCAGCACCCGCCACGCCCACCTGCCGTCCGCCGATCCCTATCTCGCACCTGCTGACACGTGCGCGTCTCCCGTCGGCGCCGCAACTGCTTCTCGCTGT
>NC_051408.1:1001033-1001552 GCF_015228065.2 Penaeus monodon
AATTATTAAGAAGAGTTTTTGCAACCTAACTGATAATTGCAAAGATGCCGTGATACGTGTGATCGTTATATTTACTCCATTACTCTGCAATTGCATTCTGAAGGTCATTAATCACATCCGCATCCTTATGGAATCGGCATGTTAATACATTCACTAACATTGTTACTTTTCATAACTAATTTTCATTCAATACAACATTTCGTACTGTTTATCCTCAGATACTTTCAAAATTTTCTATAGTCCCTACTCCAAATCGTCCAATGCTTGTTCGTTTTCTCTTAAGGATCCCAAAAAGCTTTTAGAAAACGCGATGTTGGGTACTCAGAGGAGTAACTATTTATGCTATTATTTGGTATTCCCGAATGAAAATATTTACCCACCATATGTCATCATTGAAGTTCAACATTAATGCCAACAGTGATTTGCGTTTATTATACGCTTTATACAGTTTAACGGTTGTATGTGCACACTTTTAAATCGGTACATTTACACATACTCATCCGTAAATATATCGCTATT
>NC_051408.1:1002425-1003564 GCF_015228065.2 Penaeus monodon
CTCGCCTTCCAGCCTTCGGTGAGCATGCCCTGAGTGTCTTAGGGCCGTACAACCGGCGCGGTTGACCGGAGGCGACCGCGCTCAGGCGCTCACGAGCGATTCGAATCCTTCCTCTAAAAACGAGGTATTGTCAGGGACCGTCAGTGCCACCGCTGCCTCGAAAAGTACTAACTGCGACACTAACCGCTACTGCCAAGCGAACTAAATCATAAAATTGGCGTGAAATTCGATGCTAGGCTATCACTTAGAATGCCAAATAATCAATTCTTGACGCACAGCTTATCACGTAAAAAGTTTGTTGACTTAACACACAATAATTATTCACTTACACGCATATACACTTTCATACTGCACACTCTCTCTAACATATACAAACATGCATATACACAGACACAATATTTGATGAACATTCATAATGTTCTGTTATTCCCTTAACCCTCTCTTTTGCTAATTTTACAATTTAATTCCCTCTCATCGTCATTTTAATGATTACTAGTTTTACTTTTTACATGTTCATTAGCAAGAATAATATCCCAACCTATCTTAGTTCAGAGCCTCTAGCAATATCGTTTACAGTAGTCATGAGTTATCGAGCAAATATTGCTCTAATTTTGAGCAGCAGTCAATGTTTGCCAAAAATCTGCAGTTTTACATAGGTCAGGAAGAAGCACTATATGTTATAATTCTAAAATGGAACCACAGGGAAATTCCTTGTAAATTCCTAAATCAGGAAAAAATATTTTTTTTCCTCTTTCAAGTTCCTCAGGTGATTCCCCCGGTTACATCAGAAAAAATCTGGACTAACTACTTGCATGGCTCTGCTGTCAGGAAACAGGCCGGTCGTTGGGAAGCGCTTGCATCTTACAGGAATGTTTTTGAGATGCATTTATTTACAAACTCATGCGATAATTCAAACCCATCTGCTAATTTTAACTGCATTCCACCTGTAGTCATGAACCTCAAAGTAAGTGATGATGGAGCAGAAAATAATATCTAAGCAGTGAGTACGCCCATACATGTTTAATATTCATACACTTTAATTTCCGTGTCGTAACAGTTATGAAAGAGGTTCGTTAAGTGAATGCTTAACAAAAAGAAGAAAACTGCCGAATGCCTTCATGAGGGGCTTGTGGGTCTTC
>NC_051408.1:1003729-1005208 GCF_015228065.2 Penaeus monodon
CCACCATGCCTGTTGATGCGCTCCTACTGTCCACATCTCCGTGGACCTTCACCAGCAGGTATACCAGTCACCAGGAGGTATACCAGTTATCGGTATGGAGCTCCTACACTTTCCCAAACAAGTCCGCGGCGCCCATCAAGTTGACGACTGTCCTCTGGGATGCAAGTACGTCACCCATGCCCTTGCCCGTGTATACTTCAAAGGCACAGCTCGGGCCATCACTGACCGCGAGCTTGTAGGCCTTCATTCGAAGCGTGCGCGCGCGCTGGGGTCGAAGGTTACGGTTGCAAATCGCCCCCAAAATTTCCAAAGACCCTCGTCGACCGTAATTCTCTGAGGAGTGTAGACCAACGAGAACTGACGCTGGAGAATTTCGGTCACTGGCCTCAACTTCCACAGACGGTATTCGGGGGGAGCCGACTCCCCTCGTTGTCCACCATGTGGAAGTATCGGCTCAGTTGATCGAAACGATCCCTCGTCATAGTCTCCGGGAACAGGGGCGTGGCATAGGAAGGGTCGGACGACCAGCATTGCTTCTGCTCGGATTATGGTTCATCCTGTGGCCATCCTTAGCCCAAAGAGGACCGAAAGATCCGAGACAGAGGTGTCCGCCCAGTCCTTCATAGGAAAAGGACTGGGCGCTGGAACCTGGAATGATGATAATATAAATTATATCATCCTTGTACACAATCACCGAAAATCATGTTACACATATTTATTGCAGAAACTTATATTTCCACATAATATAATACATCTGATAAGACGGGAAATCCGTAAATGAAATATTTATATTAACTTACCGTTAGTCTCACGGACTAGTACACCCATGAGCTCATCGGTGACGAAGTGGGAGAATATGTCCAACGGTGTTGAACTGACGTCCAGCTCGGGGATGTTGACCCCAGGTTGGACGTTGAAACCAAACCTCTTGGGCTCATTCCCCTCCTTCGCCCACCGGAACCCAGGTTGTCCAGGAGTGCTCCGCTGCACGAAGGCAGACAGACATCTGAATCGGAATCATCGCCGCTTTCGTTGCTACTGTCAATGCGTCACCTACCCCTCGACACAAACCCTCTCGCCGAATTCATCACCCGACGTGAAGTCGTAAAAACGCTAGGGACCGAGCGAGGTCGAAGGTCGTCAAGACAGTCGGCAGCAGTAGCAGAAAAGTAGTACGCATTATACAAGGTATAGTCAAGGTATGCACCGCAGAACTAAATTGAAATGGTTTGCTAAAACACCTCTATGTAGAACCTTCGCCTGCCAATCAGGTTGTGTCATTTCACTGGTTTGCGCGCTTTACGGTCAGGTGATCTACCTTGTTCCCTGCTCAGTCACTAAAGGCCTTGTTTGCGCTGTTTTTCTCTTTCCTTTCCTTTTTCCTTTCTACACTTTCTCAGGACGTGACCTTTTTGCAAATCTATGTCACACTCTCCACCTCCATTACTCCCTCCTACCCCACCCTTCTCCCATTTCCTC
>NC_051408.1:1005233-1005304 GCF_015228065.2 Penaeus monodon
GCACGGAAGCATGCACACACACGCACTCAATTTCTCAGTGAATCGCACTGCTGCACTCAAGAGTCGGATGT
>NC_051408.1:1005493-1005721 GCF_015228065.2 Penaeus monodon
GATTGAGTCCAGGCATGTCTGAATTCGACCCGGGAGATGCCTGTTATCGAAAACCTCAACTATGAATTCTTGCGACACATTATGGGAAAGCAGGATATCTTCTTTTTTATTTTTTTCTACGTTGAGTTCATAAAGTATGCGCTTTGCTGCATGAAGGTTGGCTTTGCTTGTTATGTAGCACTTTCCTTTTCCTCGCATTCTTTAATTTGCTTATTTTTCCCACACTGA
>NC_051408.1:1005787-1006148 GCF_015228065.2 Penaeus monodon
CTTTTTATCTTCCCTTTAAACAATTCTCTACATGAATTACTAAAATTATCTATTAATTGTGTATTTCTCTTCTGCTTTCACCCTTTTTCGGTTATTTGCTTCCTTATACCTTGTATTTTATTTCTCCTGCATTGATTTATATATTTTTTCTCTTGTGATATGCTGTATCTTTTACTGTTCCTGTATTTTTTGTATCTTGTATATCTTTCGTGTTTGCTAATAATTCCCCCTCTTTTTTCTTTTTTCCCATCTTACTAACGAAGCCTTGCCATACATTTCAGAAGTATGTCAACAATTACTCTGAACAAGAACGGAGCTTTGTACTGGCATCCTGTTTGATTGGCAATATCCTGTTACGCAA
>NC_051408.1:1007042-1007253 GCF_015228065.2 Penaeus monodon
GGGGACGCTTCCAGAGGCTCGCCTGGGGATGGATGGCGCTGGGCATGGCTGTCACGGTGTTCTGGACAGCAAATATGAAGTCTTCGGTGGCGTGTCATCAGAAACGTATGGTATGAACAGACGCCTTCATAAGTGATACAATTTCCAGTGCTGTGTCGCTCATGCTAAATGCGGGAAAAAATGAATCAAGGCTAAGGAGTAAAAAACACTT
>NC_051408.1:1007358-1007742 GCF_015228065.2 Penaeus monodon
GAGTATCCTTGAGATAGTCTCCCCTAAAATAATTACGTTTTCTTTTAGACTTCCAATTATTAAAAAGAAAACGATTTGCGTGTATGGCGAACTAACTAGTTTTAGAAAACAACAACAAAATTCCAAAACAAATAAACTACCAGACAAACAATGCAAGAAATATCTGCAGTACAAGCTTATCTGGTTCTGTTTTCATGACTAACCGATAACAAAGACCTTTTTTTACTCTTATCTTTAAGCGCGGGTTTTACCTAGAAACAGTGTAATCCAGTGTGAAATTGTCTAGTGAAAGTGAGGCGGAGCAAAGGTGTTTTTTTTTTCAAAATACAGGCTCACTTTCGTTTATACTTAAAATAAAGTTTATTTGTATATGTCAGCTTATGC
>NC_051408.1:1009480-1009862 GCF_015228065.2 Penaeus monodon
GATTACTTCCCTGTGCAGGAGTCCGCCCGAATCGAGAGGCCAAAGCCGGCCAGCGTCCAGCCCGACCGCAGGGCGGCCGAGAAACAGATAAGGCTGCGTGCGTAAAAAGGCCTCGACAATCATTTCGCTCTCATCACGTACCCTGTCCTTAGTCACCTCCGACAAGAGGTCTACTTAAGAGGTCGACGACTTCCCGCTGTCGAGAGGTGTTTGGGTACCGCCTCAGATAATGCAGAGGCTAATGGAGGAGGAATCAAAGGCATTTGTTTTTTAAGGTCGTGATAAATGCTTTGACACTTTAAATTGTGTTGTTTTCGCGAGCTGCCGACAACGACCGGGCGGGTGCTTTGGACTTAAAGAATGTATAAAATATAATCACAAA
>NC_051408.1:1009891-1010209 GCF_015228065.2 Penaeus monodon
TTTCATGATATAAGTTTTAGGTCAGTGACCTTGTTGGGATATAATTTTGTTGGTGTTTTTACTGCTGTTGCTAACATCGTTCCTACCGTCACTAGTCGGTGCTAACTGCACGCAGTCTCACAGATTCAGTGTAATACATTTTCTCTTACGGAAGTCGCTGTTGTACTACAGATATATATGCGACTTCAAGCAACTTTCAATTATCGATGACAGCTGTTATTGCATCGATGATGTTGCAGTTTTTTGCTGTTGCCACCGTCGTTATCTTCGTTTTTACGTCTGATGCCACCGTTGCTGATTTATTCTTAGTTAATTTTT
>NC_051408.1:1010276-1010355 GCF_015228065.2 Penaeus monodon
CAAATTGTGCAAAGCCACACAAATCTCTGTCCAGAGCTATTCCCTTATAGGATGATAATGAAAAGTAAGAACAAGATAT
>NC_051408.1:1010721-1010920 GCF_015228065.2 Penaeus monodon
TTTATCATTCGCTTCTTCTTCTCGAAAAGTCTTCAGTGCTCTTGACTGACAACGAATGATATTGAATCAGCCGCAAGTAGACGACGAAAACAAAAGGGCATCGGACTTCAGTCTTGAACCGCCGATAACATGGTGTAAACAAGGAAATGTCCGAATCTAATACCTTATCTTTATAGCCTTGCGATAACTTTGACAACTG
>NC_051408.1:1010942-1011236 GCF_015228065.2 Penaeus monodon
ATCTTATCCCCCCAAAAAATATATCACAAAAGAACTTCATTTATGTGAGCAGCAACAGGATCATTCACTCGGTATCGAGGCGAAGACAGAAATCCTGGCAACTTCTATCTCATATTATGTGCGTTTAAGGATAAAAATAAACAGTGTTGTGTTTGTCCAAGTGTGTGTTGAGCCAGGGGATGAAAATTAATTACGTGCTTTCTAGAAGAAAAAGGATGTGTTCAGGACACGACCAGAAATCTTGAGAATCTGGGAGTATATGCAAATGTCTCTGGTGATTTGCACTGATGGTGC
>NC_051408.1:1012385-1012608 GCF_015228065.2 Penaeus monodon
CGGCCAGGAGAAGTGAAGGCCGTGCGAGGCATAAGGAGGCTCGCAGGAAATGCATCAATCGCTGGGCATTGAGGGAATCTTGGCCCAATAAAGGCTGCCGGGTTGGGTTACTTGGCTTGGGGCTACTGCGGGATAATCCCCGCGAGGTGACTCTCGGTCGAGGCTTCGCTCTGGTTCATGTGGGCTGTCTCTCTGGGTCTGTTTGCCTCTGTCTGTCTGCCCG
>NC_051408.1:1012811-1013702 GCF_015228065.2 Penaeus monodon
TCACTCGTGCTCTCTACTTTTCTCCTCTTTTCCAAGACTGCTTAATAAGACCAGGAATTCCAAGATAGACTTCTCCTGATTCAGCGCTGCATTTCCTAATGACTACTGTTGGGGCTGCTGTTGATGAGGTGGGCTGTCTCCTTCGGTTCTGTCGCCGTTTGATGCTTCGTGAGCAGTGCGAGTGTGATTCGTTTGCTGAATTAAGGAACTGTATTTTTGCATGGCAGTAGATACGATATATATAGGTAGGTTGGACAAAAAGTCCTAAACTCTAGGAAGGAATTGAAACAGTACCTGATTTAGTTGTGATAGAAGAAAATGGTTTGCGCTGTAGACATATCATAACACGCTTTGACCTAGATACATCACGACAAAGTAAGCATAGAAGAAAAAAAAGTATGATCGTGAAGCGAATTGTATTAGAAAAAATCTGCTATGACATTTCCAGCCAGCTGCTGCCGCTGCTGTTGGCATTAGCGACGAGGCGCAGCCCGACCATACATCCTTCAGAGTCCAATTAGGGGCTTATGTCATCAAAGTCCTAATCGTCTCCTCTTTGGCTGCGGCCCACCCGACCCACCCCGCCCACCCGAGCAGCGAGATCCAAACGCCGCCTTTGCAGGGCGCGCGGAGAGAGCCTCGACGCCCGCAGACGTCCTCCGCGGGGGCGTCGTCGACCCGCCGCCTCTGAAGGGCCGACCTCGCTGGCGCTCCAAAGGTCACGCTCGTTATGAGGTCCTCGGCACCTTTGACTAATGACGCCGCGCCACATGCGTCAACCATTACACACGACTTAAAATAATGCGCGAGACAATCTTGACATATACTGTCGCAGATATAGGTCGCGAATTCTCCCTCGTTTGTTCAAGGAGTTTATTGTACAAAGATGCC
>NC_051408.1:1013827-1014052 GCF_015228065.2 Penaeus monodon
TTATATTGCGAATGGAAGCTCAGGGCACAGAGTGTTCTGATATTCATCAAACGTGTGTCATGTCACGCGATCTACAGCATAGTATACTGATGAGAGTTACTGACACATTAACTCCGTGATATACGATTTTGTCTTTCTGCACTCTCCATTCAAGATATCTTAATTCTGAGAACAGTGTATCTTCACTTTCATACAGAATTCTGATGCTCCTTTTTCGGGTATACT
>NC_051408.1:1014593-1014660 GCF_015228065.2 Penaeus monodon
AAGATGCTTAGGATTTAATCTGACATGAAAACACCAAAAAAACATAGCAATAATATACATACAAACG
>NC_051408.1:1014744-1015676 GCF_015228065.2 Penaeus monodon
CAATGTTTTTCATATTCATTATTAGCATTGCCATAACAGTGTTAATACTTGTATTTTGTGAATGGCAATAGTCATAGCAGTGAGTCATTTTTCAATAAATGAGGAGTGATAAAGAAATAACAATGGACAGGCGAGGGATAAAGCACAAAGACTGAAAAAAAGATGAAGCTGAGACAGAGCACAGATATAGAAGGAAAATAATCGACCACAATGATAAGGAAATTACATAAGCCCGTCACCCTTGCCGCATTCCCCGCCGCCGACTCTCGCCCCACAAGATGGCGGCGCCGCACCTTTTTGATCACCCGCAAATGACGTGGCATTATTACTGCCCTGCATCCCGCTCGCTCCGCCCAACGCCGGCACCAAGTTACGGAATAGTACCAAACTACAGGAAGCAAAAATAATGATAGTAGCCATTAAACGCAGCTTGATAAGTGAATGGATGAGTTTCCGATCCCGCGGAAGCACACGAGGCGAATGCTTGCTTGCAGAACCTTTTCGGCGCGATGGCGTGAGAGCGCGTGGAGTGCGACCCAATTGAGATTATATATTGTTAATTACAATAAGTTATGCAAGGGTGACACTCGGCAAATGAGCGTGTGGCCGCATAGTTTGCGATTGACCTTATTATCTCCTGATTTCGACCAAAGCGAGACGCGGGCGGGATTGCTGCCGCGGCTGACGTGTGGCTGACGAATGGCTGATGAATGGCTGTCGCATGGCTGACGAAATGCTGTCGGATGGCTGACGAATGGCTGTCAAATGGCTGTCGGATGGCTGACGAATGGCTGTCGGATGGCTGACGAATGGCTGTCGAATGGTTTCTGTCGAATGGGCAATGGCTGTAAATGGCTATGCGGAATGCTGCGAATGCTGCGAATGGTGTCTTGGATCGAGGCGATGGTGTCTATGCGCAGATGCCATCGCCT
>NC_051408.1:1015886-1015987 GCF_015228065.2 Penaeus monodon
TTTCAACTGAAATGGCGGTCCACCTTATGTGTAACGTTAGCCTTTATATCCATAGGTCATAAGAATATCAAATGTGTGCATAAATACCAACATTCATAACT
>NC_051408.1:1016103-1016770 GCF_015228065.2 Penaeus monodon
ATCTAATTTGTGTGTTTTTCTACCATCCATATGTATATATATGTGTGTGAGTTTATGTACACTTCATTCATACATAATAAATGGCTCAAGTCTATGTATACTTGTATTTCTCACATACATCTCAAAATATAGGACGTCACCAAGGAAACAGAAAGCAATTTTCTACATTTTATTGAAAATAATGTAGAGATGATACAGAGTACCCGCGCAGGCAGAGTCGCGCGCGCGGGGATGGCATGGGACGGGAAGGTCGATGATCACGTGAATTAATGGATGATTATAACCTTAACTGCTGAAGAGCATCATATATACATAACGAGCTAGAGTCTGTACACCGCAAATCTTATCATCAAAAGAGTTTACAGTTAATTTGTTGTTTTTTTCGTCTTCAAAGTGACGATTTCTTTTAGACAGTTTCTTTTTGGCGGATTGAACCTGCTTGAAACGATGCAACAGAAGTAATGCAGTCATTTGCAGAATTCTTTAAGCAATCAAGTATAAATACCAGCACTAAACATACAATACACATGACATCACACTTGTCTTGCTACCCAACAGATGGCAGCACCGACCCTTCAAAAAATTAGCAGTTATTTTTACTCCTTGGCTGCACCTTGCGAGCCACTCTGTCTTTGGCACTCCTAGCGAAGGTCACACCTTTTGCGAA
>NC_051408.1:1017002-1017355 GCF_015228065.2 Penaeus monodon
CCTTCAGAACGGATAAGTGCGTCTGCGTCAACTTCTTAATGACACATCACTAAAACCTACAGTTGTATGTCAACACCTTTTTGGAAATCAATGAACTATTCAAAAGAAAACGTGAAAATATTTCAGCAAAGTCTCAGAGCATCAGTTTCGGGCCGAAATTTCCCTTCCGGTAAGATTCATTTCATTTTTCTTCCTTTTTCCTCAGAAAAATAAGAAGCCACCATCGAGACATCTCCTGGCACGAAAAGCCGGCCATTTGTCTTCCACTCACGCTTTCGAAATAGTCTTATTTCTAAATCTGACCCGAGCATACTTTCGCCTCAGAACTAAGAGATCCGTTTTCAAAGATCAAC
>NC_051408.1:1017394-1017500 GCF_015228065.2 Penaeus monodon
AAGATATGAGCTAAAATAAAACGAAAAGAGAGCGAAATAAAGAAGCCCCAGTCAGATGTCAGAAGCCACGAAGCATGCAAAGAAGAGAGAACAATAACTCACACGT
>NC_051408.1:1017533-1018057 GCF_015228065.2 Penaeus monodon
TATTTCCACCGACTAGATCAAACATTTGATTCAAATATCAGCTAGCTGGCGACGAACGGAAACCTGGAGAGTCCTCCCTCAAGGATCAGAAAAATCAACTAGCTCTCAACGCAAAAAAGGTAAGAGAGAGAGAGATGAGGGGAGAACAAGTACCAAAATAGTAAAAGAGCGCTGATCCGCCGCGCCCCGAGGCCCGGCCGGCGCCTCTAGACCCCCGTCGAGTGCTTGTAGGAGTCGGGGCGGTCCAGCTCCGTCATGCTGTGCTGGGAGGCGGCGGCCAGACTCTGCTTGGAGGCTCGCACGGGCAGGGTCTTCTCGCTGTTGGTCAGGGCCTGGTTCAGGTACTGCGCCTCCTCGTCGTCGTAGCCCATCGGGGGCGCCGTCGCGTCGTGCGAGTTCCACTTGCGGCGGGACCGGAGGCTCCTCCGGCTGGCGCGCTTCTCCTCCACCACCTGCGGGGAGGGGGAGGGTCAGGTCGCTGGAGGAGGCTCCGCGGGGTTGTCGGAACGATCATCGTTTAGCAG
>NC_051408.1:1019748-1019971 GCF_015228065.2 Penaeus monodon
AATATCAATTGTCATATTTAAAAAATCGCCAACAAAGGCCACTTCCTAATGACAAGCAGTAAAGCCCACAAGTACTTGCTTGAAGTCAGTCATCATTACCAAGTGTCAGGAAGCGATATTCGTAATTAATACTGATGGTCTGTCATGACGTAACATATTCTTCAGTAATTATCTTTGTCTTTCTTCTTGTGAGTTATGGATCTATGTAATCAAATGGCGAGTC
>NC_051408.1:1020004-1020317 GCF_015228065.2 Penaeus monodon
GGAAAATTTGTGTCTGGTGTATTCATTCTGTGCGGTATGTTGCTGTGAAAGAGAGCGTGTTTGTATGTTGGTTCGGAATGAAATGTATGCAGGGGGGGGGGGCGTGCTATAATAATTCTGGCATGTTCTCTTCATTCTCTTTAGCCTTCCGGTGTCACCTGCCTACCACGCCCACGCCGGTACATGCATCCAACACATGCAAGTACACCCGCAACCGGGAGCCACGCCTTACTGGTATATTCCCGGTATTTCTCTGATTGGGAGCCACGATCAATGACGTCACGAGCTTATGATTGACATAAATGGCGGTACC
>NC_051408.1:1020399-1020477 GCF_015228065.2 Penaeus monodon
AAGTAAACAGAGGAAGATTAAAAAGGGACAAAGCTATGACAAAAAGAAAGGGGGAGAAAAGAGTTTCAAACGCTATCA
>NC_051408.1:1020581-1021007 GCF_015228065.2 Penaeus monodon
TTCCTAACGAACATCTGCATGATATTAACCTTAATGGAGACACCCGCACAGCATTAGTCTTAATGAAGCCAAATGCCTGATATTCACCTTAAAGACGATCACCTCTAAGATATCAACAGACAAATGAACCTTCGTTTAAGAAGCATCGCTGCTTGGTGCCCTCCCTCGCGCGGGCTCAGCGTGTGCTTGTTTGCTTGTTCGCAGGCAAGTGAAAGAACTCAGCAAAGCACAAAGACGCATGCAATTGCAACCGCGCGGGAGCAAAAGGGAGTTCAACGAGGGAGAATATGCGGCGAATAACACATGAGTATTGTATCTGTAAATAACAGCATATTATGAAGGAAGACTACAGTGTGTTGTGTTACGGAGTGAACAAAAACATTTTTCTCTCAGAGCCTTGGCGAATCTGCTTTCAGTCGAACTAGA
>NC_051408.1:1021163-1023325 GCF_015228065.2 Penaeus monodon
ATGCCATCCCGCCTCTTACGAGGCACTCATTTAAGCCATTAATGGTCTCCCTGACAGCAATCGGCGGCTGCGTTGACATGGTGCACCCTGATCGAGGCATTTCCGTGTATTCGGGTGAAACGAACAAGCAACCTGTGGTCTCCTGTATTACGAAACTTCCCTCATGGCCGTTGCTCTCAGCAATCTAACATCTTTTACTGACTTTGTTAATTATATTCACGTTCTCCCATTGCATTCTGTTTTTGTACAAGATTCTACCCAAGATTATGCTAAACATGGTAACTTTGGATCTGCTTCAACAAATTTCACGTTGTTTTACATTTACATCTTTAAAAATTAACCATAACGACCGTGAAATTACCGCCGAGTTTTACTCCATTTAAATCACGCAACTACCAACGGTCGCAAAGAAAACGGACCAATGAGCGACGGACAAGCCAAGCCGCGGACCAATGAGCGATCGGCGCCGACAAGAACCAAGATGGCGGCGCCTGGCGTCTTCCCATCCGCCTTACCTTGTAGGTGAAGAGGCCGCCGATGAGGCAATAGAACAGCATGATGAGAATCTGCGCGAGGGTGAGGCCTTCGGCTGCCCAGATGAACTCGTCCTCGTACGTCTGCTTCTCCCACTCCAGGTGGTCGTAGCGGCCCTGTCTGATGACCCAGTTGCTCAGGTAGTAGATGTTGACGCCGATGACGGCGAAGGACTTGATGAGCCACAGCCAGGTGAGGGAGGGCTTGCGCTGTAAGGGGGGAGAGGGTTAAAGGACAGGAAAAGACAGCAAATAAACAAAAGATCTTCGTAAATTAACGTTCCAAGAGCCAGAGAGATTTGATAACCGAACTAACCAAGGGATGTTAATAAAAAAAAAAGGTAATAAAGACCATCAGTAGGCTTAACAAGCCGTAATGCTATGATCACCACACCGTTTAACAGCCATGCATCCAGCACAAAAACTGTCAGCAACATACTCTCTTTACACAAGCAACGCGCGGCAAACAAATATCCTAAGACCGGCGCCGTAAGTGGCGAGAGGCGCACCAACAAGAAGACACACCAAGCCACTCATTAGGGTTATCACCGTCCCCGATAACGTTCGCCATAACTCGCGCGGTCACACCCTCGATAGCAGTGGAGAAAGGAAGGACCATTATAAACCTCACTACCGACGGCACATCCCACCCTCTGCATGAAGACGCAATTAAGACCCCACGTTCGCCGTCCGACACAACAAACGCGGACAAAACACCAGAGAGGGTTTGGAGAGTCCTCACGAGTCCGAGATAAAAGGTACGTAAAAAAAAAACACTCCTTGAAGGACCTAAGGATGAAAGGGCCACACAGTCAGGACCTCGACACTTCAGAGTTGCGGTGCTTGAAGGACCCTCTAGGAGAACCATTACCAGCGTTAGAAATAACTATTTAAGTCTCATCTGCGTTGCTGGAGAGCCGGGTAACCGCCAGCGAAACCACGATGATCTATTAAAGGAATTACGAATTGAATTTCGGATGTGGAAATATGGCATTTCCCCCGAACTACCGACGCATGACTTGAACCCAAATTCATATACTGTACACTTAATTTCTACATTGCATTCAAGCCTATCATATGTTCTATCATTAATTTTACCAAACATTAAGAAAACTGTATGTAAAAGCTTATGCCCATTCTTCACAAGTGAAATCTTCCTAATCGCTCTTGAAACGTAAAACTGATATTGCTTCTAATAAGCTTTGATATGCGAGGCTGCAGTACTTGTGTTTATCAGTTAAAGCAACAAGCAAAAGGCCCGTGGGTGTGTGCCCTTCTTGCGCGCGCACAGCGGAGGCCCTTAAAAGGAGGGTCTGTGTAGGGCGAGGAGAAAGGGTGCTCGCGGATGCACCCTAATTTTCTGTTCTTCCTCGCAAGGATAGAATTACATTAGTGAACGCGGCCAGAGGTCTACAAGTACGTACCTCCTCCTGAACGCATTTTAAAACCTGAAACCAACCCGACGCCCGAGACGCTATTCGAAACAGCTCGGTGTTTCATTTGCATTTGTGGAGTTACCACCATTACCGCAAACCATGCGGATATGGTGGTGGAGCCTAGACCTCGGATTACGATGTCTGTCCCTTATCTTTTGACCGTAACAACGTCCGGAATTCAGTCAAATTTTGC
>NC_051408.1:1023391-1023772 GCF_015228065.2 Penaeus monodon
CTAGTAAGCGTCGAAATCATGGCTCTAGCATCGCATTCGTATCTTTGCGGTAATGGAGGTAACCCTGGAGTTTCTTGCTGTTTTGAGGAGATCGCGGCGGTTTACTGGGGCATCAGTTCCTCGCTGGGGACACGCCTCTGAGGTGAAGGAGGCTTCCTTTAAAGGCTCTTTGATGAGGGCGCGTGAATGCAGGACTGTCCCACCAGCAGCAGCTGTGTCACAGATCTTCGTCCGATTTCCTTCTCGTGGCTTAGTCTTCGGTGGAGGACAGTTAACCTTTTCGCAGACCCTCCGTCCTCCCCGTGCACTCGCGAGGCGTTCCGTCCTGACCTTTAACGATCGCTAGTTGCCAGTCTTGCATGTGAAGGATGCAGCCCCCCC
>NC_051408.1:1023945-1024258 GCF_015228065.2 Penaeus monodon
GCTGGTGCCTCTTCCCTACCCCCACCCCCACCCCCAACCTTACTAAACTACACCCTATTTATTGCAAAACTTCTCTTGTCTTTCCCTCTTCGCGCGTTCCGCTACGTACAACAGCCGTCTTTTAAACCGACTTACGTAACCCACGAGGCATCGGTGCCAGTGCCAAGCAGCAGGAAAGCCAAAGAAACACACCGAGGCGGCAGAGGAGCCCCTGCGGAGAGGAGATGCCATGGGCGAAACGAGCGGGAGGGATGCTGGCTCTCTGATTATCCCCGACCATCCCTCAGCATCCCGGCATGACAGATCACGGTGC
>NC_051408.1:1024527-1025493 GCF_015228065.2 Penaeus monodon
TCTTTTTGCCCTTACCTTGACTAACGCGAGGATATAGATGGCGCAGCAGAAGATGCCCGCGATTCCCTCCCCGACGCCGATGTAACACCGCATTTCGAACACTGGAGGAAGAGAAGACGACGATTATCATACGTCTCGTTAACACTGTGGGGTTATTTTCATTGGTGATTCTAGACGTAATTAATTCAATATCTGTACTGTAGTTAACTATTATATCATGATTATATAGTTCTTTGATGCTACTGTGATGGGTAGCCATGAAGCTGCCCATCACTGCAGTGCACAAGAAGCACTGCAGTCGAAGAGCGTAATTATCCCCTTCTCGTTACCACATCACTCGGCTATTAGTATCATCACCATTAGCCTTCCTGTTGCTTTGACCGTGATTACCGTCACAGTAATCACTGTTGCCTTGACTTAACCTCAACAGCAGCAGACACACTCACTCTGCTCAAAGATATAGATCTTATTGTGGCATTTCTCCACCGCGAGGTCGATTGGGCACAAGTACCACATCTCGATAATGTACTGGTAGCCATAGAAACCAAAACTCGTGACGGCGTGGATCTGAAAGAGGGAAAAAATAGAACGGTTTAGGTCTGGTGTTTGTGGTTTAGAAGTGGTTCTTGTGGTTGCGTGAGTGTGGTTGCCAAGTGTGGTTACATGGGTGGTTTGGAAAGTGCAACTATGCTGGGGCAACTTTAAGTTTTATTCGCTGAAGTGTTTTTTTGTATTCCGTGGTTGCATTGGCTTAGTGAAGAGATGAAAATGTTTGTATGTTTGGTAAGGGGTTTGGAGGAGTTCGTTTTATGTGCAGAGTAGGTTTATATAATATAAAGGATTGAAAGAGCAAGATAAACAGGTGTTTAGAGAGAGGAAGAGGATAGGAGGAAAGAAAAGGAACGCCTAGCAAGCGCACAAGAGAGTCAGGAAAGATAATACATATGCTATAGAATGTTTCGCTCT
>NC_051408.1:1025538-1026855 GCF_015228065.2 Penaeus monodon
CTTAAGACATAAAAAGCAGCTGAGATTTACGAGAAAAAGAGGCAGTTACGGGAGGTAGTAGTATCGTGACCGCAGTGAGCAGCTGAAAGGGTGCGGAGGCAAAGGTTACCCTCCGTAGCGAGAGCAAGACGCCGCAGCTGTAAGGGAGGGATTGGGGGATGATGATGCTATGTGCAGGTGGCTGTCCCGAACAGGGCGTGAGTGATGAACAATGAGAGACGCGTGTTGTTCATGTCTCCTATCGACAGGGTGTGATTGGTTCCCTCGATGCCTCGCAAAAGAATGTCGTCGTTAGTACAGGTGTAGGAATGGTTCATTTGGGGGGCTTTGAGTGTGCGAGTGCTGATAGTACACAATCCTTTGTAAAATAATTAAATAAAAATTTCAGAGCATTTAGCTATTAAAACCGAAACATCCTCCTACTTTTAACGAAGGATAATGACTCCAAAAGAAGGACGGCTTCCAGATCAAACCACTAGCGAACCCAAACTGAAATCTCCCACAAACAACCTTATCTGGCACTTACGATGTCCAAGGCGGCCAGGAAGATGCCGCACTTGATGACACACCGCAGGGTACAGCAGGTCATGTTCACGACGCTCGCACGATTCCTAGGGGCTTCAACGGTTCCGGAGACAATGTATCTCGTCTCTTGTCTCGGAAGCTACTGGTGTTTTGCGAGGCTGCTGGAAAAAGAGGAGAGAGAGAGGTTACGTTGTGCCGAGGTGGCGCTAGCGAGAAGGAACTCGTGCGCAGGGAAGGATTCCTCTGTACAAGGGGCTTCTCACACAAGGAAGGACTTCTATGCACAAGAAAGTATTTCTATGTACAAGAAAATTATATGTTTGCACAACGAAGGATTTGCTTAGCCAAGAAAGAGTTTATTTGTACAAAGTTGCCGATCGAGTGAATGCGAGTTTTGCGCCAAATTCTCCATCCTTTAATACATCATGTTGCTCTGTTGTTCTTCTTTTCGGTCGATGAACAAGCACAGAATTGCCGGAGGAGAAAAAATCCAATCTGCTTCCTCGCCCGGCTCGTAATTCTCCCTTTGTTATTACACAAAAAATCCTTGAATGGCTGCCTCGGGGCTTGCACATTACCATTAACTGGATAATAAGCGACAAGAGAGTGAGCATTAAATGACTGCGTTAAATAAAAATTAAGAAGCGTGTCACAAACAAGTACGCGCGCGGGCCGCTTTTGTGTCACAACAGGACTGTGTCATAACTTCAAGGTGATCGGAAGAACTTCATTCCACGAGCATTTCCGCCGTGGACTTCGCAGAAGGTGGAGCGGGAAGTGCGTCCACGGCGT
>NC_051408.1:1027023-1027135 GCF_015228065.2 Penaeus monodon
GACCCCGCGATGAAAAGACGCCCGGGTCGTGTGAAAGGCGCTCAAGTGGTGTGAGTCCAGACATCATGTAAACATCATCGTAAATCATGAAGAATTGAAAAAACCTTGGATT
>NC_051408.1:1027164-1027935 GCF_015228065.2 Penaeus monodon
ATTGCCGAGTTCGCGTCGCATTCCTGAGATGCCTCGATCTACGTGCACAAACTACACAGCGTCACTAAGCAAGAGTGTATTCTCCTCTCGAGATTATTGTCGTCCGACGTCCAGGGCAGAGCACTTTCCCTCCACGAAGGTCTCCAGCGACACAATCCTCGCAAGACGCTCCACATTGCGCACCAAAGCACAAGATATCCACGTAAGGTCACAATTTCACACGTCCTTAAAGGTCCGTCCGTTCGGGTCATCACTCGATATCACTAATCACCAATCAGGGCTAGAGAGTAATTAACACATCAGCACTCCTCACTAATGACACGTCTAATCGCCACGGGTTAAGTGACAAGCCTCTCGCTGAATGGGCCACTTACACAAGGGCCAAGCAAGCGCCGGCACACGATGTTCACGCTGCCGTAGTCGAACCTCAACTGTGTTCGCCTGGAACCGCCGCGCCGCTTTACATGTTCGTACGAGTGAGTCACCTCCCGCCCGCGGGCACGTTCGCGGATTCACGCGGATGGGTCTTCGGAGAACGCCAGTGGGTCGTTTGCATTGTACGTTGCGGAACATCGGCCTTTCGGACATGGGTTGTATAGTTCTTTCATGACCGACGTAGAAGCTTCCGTATAGTTAGTATTCTGTTACTGAAATGGTGACAGGATTTGGGAGGGGCGGTCGGCAGTCGATATACAGTGACGTAATACTTCATAGAAAAGGTAGTGATTTTCTTCGAAATTAGACATTAGTGAACGTGGTAAAAGATCGTAG
>NC_051408.1:1028116-1028358 GCF_015228065.2 Penaeus monodon
CACCGCGTTTCTTCTTCCTCTACATCTAGCACGACGGAGAGAAGACACAACAAAGCAAATCTTTCCCGATTCTCACGTACCACTTCCAACAAGCAAATCATGTGACCAGAGCGAGCAAGGCGATGAAGAGGATGGCACTGGCAACTTCATCCAGAGGAAAAGCAGCGAGGAGGCAAGGCCGATCTCGACGCCCCTCGAGGCTCCGGAACATAAGCTTTCAGTGGATAGTTTCCCTCATTATC
>NC_051408.1:1028381-1028804 GCF_015228065.2 Penaeus monodon
CGCGCTGGATTCTTGATTACTCGCCCAGCCTTGATTGCAGGAGACCGTCAGCAGGGGAGATTTACGGCCGTCGCGACAGGAGAGGGAGAGACTTGAGAGGAAAGCCTTGTATGTAGGAAAAGGAACATGATAAGAAGGGCCTGGATGTGGTCGAAGGCTAAAGGTAGGTGAACCCCTTCTTCTACAAATGCAGTTACGCGATTGATCTAGGAAAGGTTTGGATGAGGTCGATAACTGGCGCCCTCAAGGCTTATGGGCGGGAGAGGGAGAAACTTAGACCTGCATGGAGGAAAAGCAACAGAGGAGAGGATGAGAAAGGTTTGGGTGTGGTCGATGCCTCTACTCGAAGATTAAAGACTAAAGATAAATAGACTCTTCTTTTATGCAAATGCGATTTTGTACATAATTAAACTGCTCGCTGGG
>NC_051408.1:1028847-1029916 GCF_015228065.2 Penaeus monodon
TGTTATTTTCATTCTTTTTATCATCATATCTCTTTTACTGGATTCAGAACTAACAAAGAAGGCTTCGGGGATAGAAAATGTAATAAACCAAGTGACATTTACCAAATAAATTATAGATTCCTCACTCTGCTATAGCGGCCATGACGCCTGATTGCGTGGAATGGTGAAAGGAACAGCCGATGTACGAAGGCCTGTGTGAAATGTTAACAATCGCCTTGAAAACCGTAGCAATGGGACTTTCCTCAGCTGATAATAGGCCTGACACGATTTCTTACGAGCGAGGGAAGGGAAAGGGAGGCGGGGATGGACGGAAGATTGGTTGAAAGATAAAGAAAAAAATGATAGAAAGACGTAAAGATATTCGTATCAGCGGCATGAAGGGAACGAAAATACAAGGAAAGGACAAATATACATCAATGATTCATTTTCGTGACCTACATTTTTATAAGCATAACCAACATGGTTATTCCGTAGCTTGATAATCTGTTAGCATTTCAGTAGATTCCCCCGGTGATCATTTAATTTATATCTGTATCTTTAATTACGATGAAAAATGCTGTTTGATCTCTAAGAGTAAAAAGGTCACATGTAGTAGTAAATGTCTTGAGGATCAAATCAAATGCTACAATTATATCAGGTGTTCCTCTTAGCAAATAAATACTGACCTGGCAACTCACGCCCGGGAGGTGATGCCAACTCGACATCATGCACTAATCCAATCATTGTTTGCCTGTTCTTACAAAAGCATGTTTTTAAAATAAAAAGTATAGTTATCTGATTATCAGCCAATATAACTTAGATATTGATGTAGAATTAACATCCTTTTTCGTAACTCAAAGTTTAGAAGTTGAAATAATGAACCACACCTGTACACATGCCGTGGATTCGTAGTCACAATGCAATACCATTCATAGATTTATTTTCTCTTGTAACCAAAAGATCGAGAGACTCAAATACAAACCTAGCAATCCCATGGTAGAGAAAACCTACATACAGTACCCATAATGGCTCTGCGGATGAGTAATACCCCAGAGGTTGACAACAGACACGTTCGACACTGTTCCTGGAA
>NC_051408.1:1029939-1030454 GCF_015228065.2 Penaeus monodon
CGAGGACTTTGTTCCCGCTTCTCGTTTGTATGAGTCATGGCGCCAGGTTACGGATCGCTATGACGTCACCACTACAGGAAGTGGGGGGGGGGGGGGGGAATGCGAGACCAGCTTCTTCCTCATTCTGGGGGACAGTACCTGGGTTACCCCATGGGGCGCCACCATGCCCATATTCGGACAGTTACATGGTGTGAGGAGTTAGGTTAGTATGGAACCATTACAGTGTGCAATAGTATTTTCCTCTCCGTTTTCTCTGACTGTTTTAAAGGGATACGTGGCTATGGACATTATTAAGACCGTGATAGTACATCTCTTAAAACTACATTTCAGATAAAATCATGCTCCGAATAGGCACTACTTAAAACACAGTTCTGATAAAAGTTTAATGTCAAATACTGTATAACGTGAAAAAAAATGAAAAATAACCATGATAAGAATAGGTATTTAATTGCCGGATAATATATGCAAGGGTTAGATGAGATATACATACAGCGCACGAGGTCATCATGGGGTCA
>NC_051408.1:1030492-1030583 GCF_015228065.2 Penaeus monodon
GTAGAAGGTGCCAAAGTACTCAGGGCCAAAGAGAGTCGTTATAGAGGTAGAATGCATTTAGAATTCGGGCACTTTATACCCTTTGTAGATT
>NC_051408.1:1030658-1030809 GCF_015228065.2 Penaeus monodon
GCATTGCCTTTTATGGATTATAAGACAAAGAACTGATTTTTTATAGACTTTAGAGCCTTTGCTGCGATGAAGAAATCGCTTTCTTGTATCTGAGGCCTTCCTCTTCCGGTGCTGGTTTGTGTTGGCTGGTCTGTTATTTTGCTTGGTATAT
>NC_051408.1:1031323-1031904 GCF_015228065.2 Penaeus monodon
CGCAAAGATCCTGACAATGGAGAGGGAGATAAACAGGAAAAGACAGAGAAGGAGAGAATGAGGCCGTAATAGGGTTGCGGAACACGGAGAGCGAAGGAGGAAGAAGACAGAAGAGGAAAGAGTAAAACACTTGAAGAAAGAGAAGCTAGGCAAGGTAAAGAAAATGGAGAGAGAGAGAGAGAGAGAATAGCGATGAAGATGAAAGGTTGAAGGAAAAGAAAAAAAAGAGATAATGAGAGAAAAGGAATACTTATACATTCATATGTCAAGGAAGAGAGAGAAAGGAAAACAGAGAAAGAGGGATAGAGGAATGAGAGACTGAGAAAGAGGAGAGGAAAAATGAAGTGGTAACCAATGGTTGGAAGCGCCAGTAAACAGAAGAATCAACAGGGGTGAAATAAATAAAACTGGAGAAGGAAAACGAACAAACAGAGTGACAGAGAAGAGAAAAAATAGTAAACTGCGGTCTGTGAATTTCGCTCCACCACTTGAGTCGCGGTGAGAGCGCCCAAAATTCCAAATTCCGAAACATCTTTTAAACTTTTTACGCAAAATGGAACCAGCTGTTCGTCATTATCCCG
>NC_051408.1:1031956-1032077 GCF_015228065.2 Penaeus monodon
GATAACGATACTAGTACGGAAAATTAAGACATTGAAATGGGAAACCGCAAGTTTCGCAGAACAGTATCGCCACCTCATCTTCTGCAACGAAATAAGTGACTCTTTGACACATGCGGCGTTG
>NC_051408.1:1032099-1032183 GCF_015228065.2 Penaeus monodon
GCCGGGCAAAGACCTCGGGCCGAGCGGTCGAGAAGCAGCATCTCCAGGGCGCTTGGCGAGGGGCGGGGCCGCTCGAGAACTGCA
>NC_051408.1:1032397-1032561 GCF_015228065.2 Penaeus monodon
ATTACATCAGGAAATGGATAAGTAGTTCATAATTATGTAACACTTACTCATGTTTCATCATAAAAGTACTAGAATATAATATTACATCATAATGTTAAACAGGATATATTCAATCGTGACTTAATTCATTGCTACGATTGGACATAATTCATGAAGCCCAAAAC
>NC_051408.1:1032703-1032836 GCF_015228065.2 Penaeus monodon
ATAAATAGATCGAAACAGGTCGCGCGGGACAGTAAAACAGAACCTGCGTTCCTTTCTAAAACACAGCAATTGGCCGGCGAGGCGCAAATAGAAGTGAACGTTAAGTCGATCTAGACTGAGAAGAATTTGGCGA
>NC_051408.1:1033052-1033145 GCF_015228065.2 Penaeus monodon
CGGAGACGCATCTTCCTTGAGGCCGAAGGAGGGACACAGAGGGCTTCCTCCCCATAGAATGCGGCCCGAGATGAGCTGCGCGTCTGTTCTGCT
>NC_051408.1:1033712-1033914 GCF_015228065.2 Penaeus monodon
CTTTACATACATTGAAAAAATAGCTTATATTCACCTGCGTTGATTTAACTCTAAATATATTTTGAAGAAAATGGATAATTAATACATAAAAAGGGAAGAATAAATCGAGAGATGTAATATCAAACAAGAAAATCAGATAAACATAAAAACAGTCTCGCCACCAAACATATACAGAGCGACGCTCAGTGAGCATCCTTTCCAA
>NC_051408.1:1034687-1034775 GCF_015228065.2 Penaeus monodon
GCCCACATCATACGAAGCGGTAGGGGGATCTCTTAGCAGATGGGCGGTTTTGGGCGAACAACACGAACCGTCGCCGCCCTCATCGTCT
>NC_051408.1:1034914-1035067 GCF_015228065.2 Penaeus monodon
GTCTTTCTCGTCGTCCTGCGGCTCTCCCTCCTTCCTCTCCTCCTCCTCCTCTTTCTTATATTCCACATCTCCCTTCGTCTTTCCTCTCGTTTTCCCTCCCTTTCTCTTCTTTTTCTACTCCTTCCTCTCTCCCTTTCTCCCTCCCTCCCGTCT
>NC_051408.1:1035092-1035331 GCF_015228065.2 Penaeus monodon
TTTCCCTTTCTCTCTTTCCCCTCTCCGCAGACTTTCGCGTCGAGGTCACACTGATGGAAGTAGGAAAAAGCGAGGAAAATGTACGAAAGACTACCCAAGAAATTGTGTAATGAAAGATTTTGTTTTCTTTCGTGAGTGCTTTTGTGGCTGCCTTCTCGTGCGCATCATGTTGGGGATTTGCTTTAACGAGATAAAGGAAAGAACACTTATATACATGCACTCAAACTCTTTCTTCCTTT
>NC_051408.1:1035746-1035848 GCF_015228065.2 Penaeus monodon
CGTATGTAGAACTAACACAGAAGAAAATGACCGTAATCTAAGTGAATGCAGCATCGGTGCTCACGTGAAAAAAAAGAATCAACTACGCAAATAACCTCACAA
>NC_051408.1:1035898-1036095 GCF_015228065.2 Penaeus monodon
TAAAACATTGTCTACAAACGTGACAACACATTTTTCACTTGCATGTTACTGCGGTCCTGTTAAGAAAACACGACCAACTGGGGCCACTGAGCCGAAAGGGCCTTTTTCCGTTCTCAGATGTTGTGAATTCGTAGGTGGCTTGAAATGGGAGATCTAAGGAGCCCTGTGCAGCATTGCATGTATTGGAAGCGTATTTA
>NC_051408.1:1036303-1036813 GCF_015228065.2 Penaeus monodon
CAGAGATATCTGATTACAACGCCCAGGCTTCTCAAAAATCCTCGGGAAAAATACAAGGGAACCCCGTCCTCCCCATCCATCGCGCCCGCGTGGTGATCCATCCTCCCCGCCCGCCTTGCAGCGGATGCAACCCCTTGCAGTGCAGCAGCAGAAATAGATTTACAAGAAAGGGAAGCGAGATAGTGTTCTCGGAGACGCGAATCCCAGCGGCGGCTGCGCGAGAGAGGCGTCCCGCGAAGTGGACCAAAATGCTATTTCTCTTCTTGTTTGTCTAAGCAAGGACCTCAGGACGATGAAAACTGACAAGGTTGGAATTCGTGATGTCACCGGCGCGCTGGCTGTCATGGCGGCCGATTGGCTACAAGTAGGAGCAGAGGAGCTATTCATGCCACTTGGGTCGATAAGACGGCATTCAGCTGCCCACTCGCGGCGGGGAATAGAAAGCCAAGGTACGCAAGACGGGCCCGCCCGACGCAGCGCCGTACAGCTGCTCAGGGCCGCCTTGCTATC
>NC_051408.1:1036879-1037580 GCF_015228065.2 Penaeus monodon
CTATTTTACTCGTGATGTCAAGAGCTGGGCCGTATCCGCGAGCAGGTTGGCTATGCCGTGTGTTGCCGTGACGACGCGGATGCACTGCGTATGGAGCGCCCTGGCTCTATGTAACTTCCCAGAACGCCTTTTAGATTCAACTTATTTCATTCTTGATTAAGTACCTCGAACTCAAACTATCTTATACAAAAACACACTGTTTTTTTTAATATTTTTTTATTAATTTATTCCTCTGTGTGTATTAAAAGATCCTGAGTATTTGTATGAATAAGTGCATAGGGGCATGACACAAGGGTTCTGACCGAGTGAACGTAATAGTAATATCAGCTTTATTATTCTCAATGTGGCTTGATTCAAGAATGGAACAGCGTTTTTGCCTCACTGAAATTCTATACACTTCATTTATTGAGCATTTGAATCTTTGCAAATAAAATAATGCAAGTGTTTCAAAGAGACAGTAAATGTGCAGTAACAAAGGTGCAATAAAAACAAAGTTTCGACGAGAAAAAAGAGAAACAGTTTTAACAATAGATTCCACAATGTTTTCACGAATATCTCTGCTGCACCAGTGGATCCTCTTGATTCATCTCTTCAAAGGGGATTTAGTATTTTATGATCCGGAGGAGCTTTGTGGAGTGCAAAATCTTTTATTGCTATTGTTTGCTTTCCTTCATATCAGTGCATGATTGAATGAGTGTGCA
>NC_051408.1:1037774-1038176 GCF_015228065.2 Penaeus monodon
TCATGCACCATACCCTCATATCTCTACACAAGAATATTCTCTAATAAAGATTTATAAATGTAACACAATTTTAATAGGCATAACTACACCCCCCACACACATATAGTGTATATATAAAGTCCAGCCATGCATATCTAAATTCAACTAATAAACTTAAAACCCCATTTCCCTGAGCCACCCCCGACGATCTCGCCCCAGCTGCGCCAAAGCAGGGTACGCCAGGCTGGAGTGGCGCGGCGCCGGCGAAGGCAAGCCGGGGGTCGCGCTTCCCGAAGAACCACGAGGATTGGGGTCAAGAGCGGGATTTACAACTCCCGAGGACTCAGAGACAGCGAGAGGGACTGTCCGAAGTTTGTTACAAGGTGACGATTATACGACTTTTTACGGGAACAAATTCACATC
>NC_051408.1:1040457-1041908 GCF_015228065.2 Penaeus monodon
AAGAATACATACATAAAAACGTGATTACATTTTCTTCACTTCTTTGTTACTGTGTGTGAATTTACATACGCGTGCTTACGTGCTGCTACAGTACAAAGAAGCACAGCATATCCCGCCTGCTATTTAACTCATCTATAAACCTATTACACATAGACTCTGTAGCACGACAGAACGCTCAGTAACGCATGGAAACAAAGAGAGAAAAAAGGACAATCAGCAAGCAAGCAAGCAAAAAGCCGGATATCCTTTCGTCGTGCAAATTGTACATCTTGACACATTTAGTCTCTCGTCATATCCTCTGTATTGAAGGATGTGACACATGACATAGAAAACGGGTCTTCGTGTTTTGCTCAGAGAACCGCGTTCGACGAGAGGGCATGTAAAGTACTTTCTGGGTCTTGCTCACGTTAATTAGGGAGAATATTAGCCTAGGAACGTTAATCGGCTTCGTTATTCTTGTGTTTATGAGACGGGAATGTCCATATGATCAACTGTGGGTTTAAAATTATCTCCATAGAGATGAATCACCGAAAGTAGTTAACAAATTTACCATTGTGGGATGGTTGCTCACAGCCAAAATAATGTTTCCGTAAATAATATCACGTATTTACGAAATGTCTTTATTCATCTATTTATTTACCTCTTTTTGAAAACGGGAATACATACGAGAGAGGATTACCCTAACTTCAGCTAAATGATAAAAAACGGGAAACTAAACTAGACTTGTTACACAAACAATAATAACTTTGATAATGAGCAGCAAAATCGGTGACTAATACTAATGAAACAGAGATGAAAAAAGGCATTCTAAACTGACCCCACGATAAATAAAACAATTATAAGTGCCAACATTTAAAACTCTGAACATTATGTGGCTCGAATCCCTCCGCACCCGATAGATAACAGGATATATGACTCATCAGAGAGTCCCTTTAATCAGAAAAAAAACACGGACAGTGAATTAGTGGAATTCTCATTAAAATGTTAATCCTCACATACATCGTAAATTTCAGATGACTAAAACTGTAGTAAACAGTACGGGGCTGAGATTTTAAGAAGCGGGTGGGGCGAATCGTGTACTTGTGGTTGAAAGTGTGAGGTTCCCACAGCTTCCAAAGACAGAGGGTCTGCGTGAAACTTCTCTCTTGTTTCCCTTCGTTTCACAAATTATTTCAAAAATTTCCTAGTCCGCCGGTTAACACGAAGCGGAAAAAATAACAAATATCAAAAGGTGGAAGGAGTTACGCCACTGTAAGGGGGCTGGTCCTGTACCAGAATGAGGCCTGGGAGTTCTCTGTTCTCCTCCTCGCTTACCCTCTCGCCAGCTGCCGTTTTCTTCCTTTCCAACGCCGCGTTTAGGGGATTTTTGAGAAAACGGAAGATGCTCAGAGTCAGAGCACTCATTAACGTAAAATTTTGATCATTCTTACTTGACGTTGTATGTTTTGGTG
>NC_051408.1:1042314-1042519 GCF_015228065.2 Penaeus monodon
CATGGGCATCCTTCACGTCCTCCATGATCATCAGCACGAGATCCTACACAATGAAAACATCCTGAAGGCAATGTCAGCCTCACGAGTATCCTGCGCAACTAGATCCTCCATGAAGGTCTGTTGATAGCCTGGCCTTTCCGTCCTGTTGATTTTATTTGCCTTTTGATGTTATGGTTTGTATTTTTCCCTGAAGAGAATTAATAAA
>NC_051408.1:1042554-1042640 GCF_015228065.2 Penaeus monodon
GTCTAGTTTTAGAATTTGTTGAAACATTTTACGCTGCTCGTTCAAGTTTATTTCGAAGAATAGCACATTGAAACTAGAATTATCAC
>NC_051408.1:1042953-1043073 GCF_015228065.2 Penaeus monodon
AGGAGAAAACTCTGGGCTTCGTATCACGGCCACTAGACATGTTTACCTCAACGAAAACACGAGAAAGAAAAAAAATGGTGGCCCTAGCACACGAGCCAGCGACGCATTAACCGGCCATGA
>NC_051408.1:1043117-1044033 GCF_015228065.2 Penaeus monodon
GAGTTCTGCGGCGACGTACTCCCGTGCCCTCGGGGGGATCTCGTCTCCCGTTGACAATTTGATGCAGCGACGCTCGGTGAAAGCAAGGATTATGAAGAATTACCGCAAACAAAAAGGTAATTTGGTCACAGTGCGTCAGGCAGCCGCCGAGGCGTCACGAGAACAGTCCGCCTTGCTGTCAACTATGGAACCCGGAGTTAGGAGCAACCTTTGCCATACGGATTGTCTTCCCGACCCGGCGTCTTTGGCAGTCTCAAACAGTCTATTTTGAACTGCGCAATATTTATAAAACCTCGTGGATGGCCTGATGATGTCTTATCTCCAAACAAAACAAAAAGAGTGGAGAAATGGCGCGCAACAATATAATGGCCGCCCTCGATTGTCTGGCGGAATTGCTTCAAAAGCTTCCCCATCAGTGTAATCAGTGATGCTCTTCTTCGTTTGTACTGGTGCGTTGAAATCACCCACAGTACTAGGGATTCGTTTAATACAATGCCTCGTGCTTTACCCACAGTGAATAATATAGTACACTCACCATCACTCAAAGTATATATAGACGTTTGCGAATAAACGGTGCGACGTTTTTAGATTTGTCCCCCCGAACGCTTGATTCACGAGCCATGTAAACAGATGGGCATTTCATTCACTGAAATAATTTACTTAATACAATGAAGGGCGTTTTTCTTCGTCGAGAATACAATGTAAAATTTTCGTTTTCATATATTGGGGCTGAGAGTGATACTGCGAATTTCCATGTTACCATGAGACACAGCTCATGTTTTTAATAACTTACTCTCAAACAAGATTATACTCAGAGGGGAACATTCTCACCATTAACGATCTTAATCACAAGCAGTTTAACTCTCTTTAAACACGCAGCACACAAGATACTCATTTATCAACAATCCCGTAAGAC
>NC_051408.1:1044123-1045283 GCF_015228065.2 Penaeus monodon
GATCAGAAGGTCCCACGAGTCCTAAGCCTGGCGGATGAAAGTGAGTCAGAGTTCGGGCATGTCCTGCCACGGGATCTGAATGATAATGAACAAGAAAAACAAAATCCTTCCCACTCTGCTAACCCTACCATCACGGAGTACCTTAGTCACCTGTCCTTGAGGTGAAGTAACAAAGAGGGAGTGCTCGGGCGGAAGGGGTGGGCACTGCATGGGCGAAGAGGGAGCAAGGGCAGCGGGGCACCGGGAGAGGAGGAGACCACAGAACGTACCAGCGCTCTTGCATCATAGCCACATCCGCGGGATTTCCTCCCCGTGAGTCATTCTGGGCTGAGATAGACCTACCCAGCGCTGTACGTACCTCAGGTCTCGGTCATAAGAGTGTTTTCTTATAACAGCGTAAACTATGACGAACTTTTAGCGCATAGACTATTTCGATATCAAGTCCCCCAAGAAAATAAACACCACTTTTATTTTCTTCTGTATTCATCCTAGGGGAAAAAGTAAAATCCGTACAGTTTGTGATTCTTGTTGACATTTCGCTTTTCGCTCGATGTGCCAATGCTGCATCGATTCCTTCCCTCTCGCGTGGCAACAAAGACTTTCTTTCGCCTTCGCTTTCCCTCCGAGTTCGTCACAAAGAGTTTTGCGAAGTCACCTCCATACCTTATTATTTTCGTCAAAATATGGAATGGCACACAGTCCATTTCAAGGTCTTGGAAACAGAATAACGGAAATATATGACAATGCGCTTTACATCAAGCAAAAGGTTATTCATTTGAGTATTATGGACAGTATTTTATCCCCCCCTCTTCCTCTTGCCTGTATTTTCTCACAAAGGAATATTTAGTAATGCTAAATTGCTCAAAAAATACCAAATTACTACAACGAATATTGTTAAATCAAAGTAATTTGAAAAGGACTAGCGCTATTTAAACCCTTCAGCGAATATGAACAACTTCCAAGTTAACTGAAGTTCAGCCGGATTGGAAAGGCTTTGTAGCAATATTTTGTTTTGCAAGTATTCTACATCTCTCTATCAATTCATGTTTTTTTTTAATCAACTTATCTCTTTTCCTATTTATCAACTAATCTATACAGATACACTGTAACTGTAACACTTTCTCTTGTCTATCTTTCACTCGTTCCCCCATTTCATTCGT
>NC_051408.1:1045402-1045870 GCF_015228065.2 Penaeus monodon
CAGTATCTCTGAAACCAAACGCCATCTCTTGGAAAACGTTCATGAATACTCGTCGACCTTCAGCCCAAAACGGGCGCGCCAGACGTATGAGTAAACGCGCTTCGCCAGGACTATGACGTCATACTATCGTTGCGTCATTGCGTATATGACGTCATTACACTGTCCTCTTCCGCCAACTTCCTGTCAAGTTGCCAGCCGCCGAGACTGTCTCTTCAGGAAAGTCTGACAGCGAAGGGCGGCCTTGTTCGAGAAGAATGCAACCTCGGAAGTGTTTTCTACGCGTGTTTAAGATCTTGCTAAATACGACGTAGGAATTGTTATTAAAATAAAATGATCGTAAAGAAGGTTTATCTCTCAAAATTGTTCTCAAAAACAGGTTATGTTGTGATGGTCAGTCTCAGGGTGAATCTCTAAAATCATTGAATTAATCACAAGATGAGCTTTTGAAATAGATTAATATCACTCAAA
>NC_051408.1:1046278-1048174 GCF_015228065.2 Penaeus monodon
AAACGAGTAAGAACGCTTTCATGTCTACCAAACACCAGAAATGCCCATTGTTTGCGACGGATAATAAGCCTTGATATTATCACTGCCATTATCATTACTGTAATTAGAAAAAATATGACTCAGGAAATACTCGTTGATATGTTGCCACGATTAAGCGTGGCTGTTTTACGTCCTTTGTACTTTCGTTATTTTGTTTTGCTGACATTTTCTCCACATTTGTTTCAGTTCCTTCAGTAGCAGTTATGCTCCATAATATAAGAACGAAATCATTACACAAATTCGTTTCTCGGGGAAATGGATTAAACAAAAGTTGATATTTTCATATTAAAGGATTTTTATTATTAAATATAATTTACATCTCGTAAAATTATGTAAGAAAAATTCTATAGTTCACACATATATATTATCCTAAAAAAATGTAAAAATCGCATAGGCCTACCTCTCTTCGTGGGCTCCGAATCTTGCACAACGCAGCAAGTGCAACTTTAATCCTAACCCTAAAGTCTTATATCTTCATAAAAATACTCTATTAAAAGGGACACGTGTAACAGGGTTGTAGTTGATGCATCACTATCAAAATATACACAAAGGAAGAAGAGAGAAAATCTGAGAACCTAGTATATACACCTATCTATTTACAGGGAATAAATGACTCGACAAGTCGGCAGCACCTGCAGGAGACATGGGACGCGAGGCATTCCCGCGTCGAGTCCCATCTACTGGCATTATGGAATATCTTTGGCACTCTAGCAATGAAGTCTGACTTCTCTGTGATCAACTATTCCAGCAGTGAACTCTGGCGCGGCAAATGCGGGCCGAGCGTCTCTGCCTCGGGAAATGCCTCGCACTTGACTTTCGACTCTCATGAATCATTCCTGAAGCTAACGGCAATGAATACCTGGACTGAGGAACCTGCGCGACCGCTGTGCCGCCGCGCAGCCGCAGCCCTCGGCTTGAAGGCGGCCACAGCGCTTCCCTCAGATCCCGTCGCGTCGCAGGCGGACTGAACACTTCTCGCAAAGGGCAGCCCGGCCTCCGCGGACGGCCGTCGGAGGCAAGGGCGGCCTCTCCGGCGCCTAGACCTGCGTGGGCGCCCGCAGCGTGCTGGCCTGCCCGACCTCGTCCATGCTGCTGGTGGAGCCGGGGAGAGGCAGCTTGTTGGTGGAGTCGTGGAGGCCGTGGTTCAGGAACTGCTCCTCGATGTTTGCGCGCACGATCGAGGACTCGTCGTCGTAGCCGTCGAGGGGCGGCGCCGTGGCGCGGCCGTGGCGACCCATCTTGTGGATGCGGTGCAGACTGCGCCTGCTCCTGCGGCGCTCCTCGCAAACCTGGGGGGGGGGGGGGGGAAGCTGGTCAGCATGGCCCAGACTCGACAAGGGCGACCCAACGCTTAAAGTATAAATTCAGCCTCGTAAGCTGTTCCGAATCTCAATCGAAAACGGACACAGACGCTCACCTTGTATGTGAAGAGGCCCCCGACGAGGCAGAAGAGGAACAGGATGACCACCTCGGCCAGCGTCAGCGCGATTCCTATCCACAGGAACTGCTGGTCGTAAGCCTGAAATCAAGAGGAAAGCGTCAGTTGCGAGCCTGACCTTCCGCCTACGCCGCAGCCTTTCGGCTGACGATCGTGCTTTTTGTTTCCGCTCCGTGAGGCCGGGCGGAGTGGGTGGAGTACTCCTAATGGCGCAATTATGTATGTTTAAGCTGCAGTAAATTCAACCGGACGAAAAACTGCTTTTTTGTCTTTAATTCTTACTCTTTTTGCGAGTTTATTTGGTGGCGAAAGTTTTGATCCGCCACGGACACGGACTTCTCTCCTGAAGCTAACAACTACCTACTCTATTTCCTCCTTTCCTTATCGTAGAGAGAAAAATAAAAACAGAGCGAGGGAGT
>NC_051408.1:1048291-1048730 GCF_015228065.2 Penaeus monodon
GCGGGGAGAGAAATTTAAAGAAAGAGATCCTGGACAACAGAATAGGATAAGAACCCCACGTTATCGACCCCAAAACAAGAGGACCCCCTTGAACTTACCGGCCTGATGGTTCTCAGATGATCGAAGTTCTTGAGCCTGATGAGCCACTGGCTGAGGAAGTACACGTTGATACCCAGGGCACCGAAGGCCTTGATGAGCCAGCACCAGGCGAGCCACGGCTTATGCTGAGGAAACAGGTGGTTCACGTTACAAAGAAATCCAGAGCTAGATTGTTTTTGCATTTCCTTCATGGTTTGTATCATCGAGTGACGCAGTGGAATAAAAAAGAAATGGAGGATATGCTCTCTCATGTCACGGTGGCTTCTGGGCTAAGCCTTCGGGCAGAACGGTCACGACTCTGCGCAGGTGTGTGTGCGTCTCGTTTGTATGTGCTTGCCTC
>NC_051408.1:1048799-1049205 GCF_015228065.2 Penaeus monodon
TTATTTAGAAATATACAAGTGTACCGATATCCTCCTTTTGCCTTCTTATATACATGTCTGTTTATATTTCTGCAGCCAAGCGATGCAGAGAGGAGCATACTTACCCTGACGAGAGCAACGATGTAAATAGCAGCAAAGATCGGGGTCACAGCACCCTCCCCGATGCCGATGTAGGTGCGAAGGGTGTACACTGAAACAAACAAACAAAATCATCACCAATTGCGTCGGAAATTAATCACCAAAGCACCATTCCCTATTTCTCAAGCAAACACACTATGATTCACCGTAATTAGAAGAATTTAAAAAAAGCGATAATGGTAAATAGTATTTATAGTTCAAACCACGCGAACAGAACTTTATAAACAAAGGAACGAATTGGTAAAATATATAAATGAAATAGACAAAA
>NC_051408.1:1049294-1049524 GCF_015228065.2 Penaeus monodon
GTGTTTGTTTTCCTGGGGGGAGTTATAATCTTAACTTACATTGCTCGTAGTGATATTTCTCGGCGTGGCACTCGTCAATGGGCAGCTCCCTGGGGCACAGGTAGAAGTAATAGGACACGAAGCGGTACCCATACCATCCCAGAGTTATTAACCCTTGGATCTGCAAAGAAAGGGAGAAAGTTTAGCGCTTAGTCGAGTTGGTGGAGTGTGGGTTGGGAAACACACATGCA
>NC_051408.1:1049575-1049725 GCF_015228065.2 Penaeus monodon
TTTTTTGGTAATAAGAGACCAGAAAACAATGAAACCGAGATGCGAAACAATGGATGTTAACCTACGTGTTTTCTTTTTTTTAACGGCGTATGATGTCAGAAGTGTATATTTATAAAGTATGTAACCAAATTTCACTTTCCAAATGTTACG
>NC_051408.1:1049871-1050537 GCF_015228065.2 Penaeus monodon
CACACATATATACACATATAACTTGATTTATATTTATTCTAGAAAACATGTTGATGAAACTTACGATGTCCAGGACGGCCAAGAAGATGCCACACGATATTACGGCTTTTATCGAGCACATTTTTCTTTCGTCCTTCACGCTCCCTGCAGACCTGGAAGGAGAGGATGAAAACTGTGAGAATTTACAGAGAAATTGGCGGACACTTGGCGACGCCGAAAAGAAAGATATTTCGCGTGTGAAAATCGCCGAGGAGAGAAATGGCGCCAAAAAGGTAAACGTGGCGCCTTCCAGGGTCACGAACAGCCAATCAGCGACCGACCCGAGGATGACGTCATCGTCAACTCCCAACAGTACTCGAGGAGAGATTACGTCCCATGAGAACCTTTCAAGTTCCCTCTTACATGTCCCTCGCTCAGGTTAGACTCCCCCTCTCTTGTCTCCTCTTTGAAGTCCCCTTCATTCGTCTTAATCCCCCTTTACCCCCTCCCCTTGGTAGACCTTCCTCCCCCCCTCTATAACCCCTTCCCCAACCATCCCCTCCCCCATCCCCCCGGGCCCTCCCCAGCCTTCACCCGGGCGGTCGCGAGCGGAAAGTCAGACCTGAGGAGCCTTGGCATCCCGCCCCTTCGAGAGGACATTAGGAGCTCTAATAGCGTAGATCCTGA
>NC_051408.1:1050646-1050730 GCF_015228065.2 Penaeus monodon
ACGGGGATTAATACAGCGGAGGAAAAGATGCAGGTCAGGGTGAGGGCTCGAATTCGCTCACGATAGCGACGACGTGTCCTCCTG
>NC_051408.1:1050854-1051116 GCF_015228065.2 Penaeus monodon
CCGACGCGCGACTGCAACGCCGACGAGATGGCTGGCGGAAGCACGCTTGGCTTAGACGAAGGCAAGAACAATGTGATTCCCTCAGATGTTGGTTGATTCAACGAGGTTACAGTCTAACCCCGCTATTCGCCCCGTGAACCCAGCTATTCGCCCCGTGATTTGAGTCGTTCTTGCAGCCCGCGTTCGCGTCATGCTTCGCGATGTTTCGAACGCACTCGCATATCGCAAAATGGGGCCGTTTTGCTCATCATTCTTTTCGGTA
>NC_051408.1:1051269-1051572 GCF_015228065.2 Penaeus monodon
TCACGTACTTACAGCGTATTTTGAGGAACGCGATAGAATTTCTTTTGCGTCAACATCTTCCGTTAGTCTCTCCGTGCACCAATTCCCTCAAGATGAGTGGAAAGAAGAGAAGAAACACGAAGAAAATCCGATGAGGTACGTCCGCACTTGAGGAAACCAAAGACTTAATATCGGTTCTTTGTCCGATCGTTTCTCGTGTTTTATTTCTCCGGAAACTTCGTTTGCGCAGACCCCCCCCCCTCTCAATATTCTCGGTTTGAATTCCGAAGAGAGTCGATCCTTTGGCGCCTTCAACGTCGTCTT
>NC_051408.1:1051733-1051952 GCF_015228065.2 Penaeus monodon
TGCAACTTTGTATGAATTCTCTCAAGTTCCTTCTCTCCTTCTTGTGACCTTCCCGTGGCAGGTGGCGCCGGAGGACTTGCAAACGCTCCCAAGGAGAGAAAACCATGTGAAAGGTCGAGGAGGCGGTTTTTGTTTATATATAGAGAGAGATTTCTTCCGCCATGCAACGTGGTAAGTCGTTTGTGGTAAGAGTAATGTTCGCTATTAAAAGTGGACGTA
>NC_051408.1:1052187-1054895 GCF_015228065.2 Penaeus monodon
AAGGCAGTTGCTATTAATATACAATTCCTCGATAACCACTATGGACAGCAATATTTAACATATCAAATAATAGTTGCAACACATCACAGTTTTTACTAAATCATTCGCACCAGAATTATCACTTGGAAAGTACTAAAGAGAAACAACTATTATTACGATTATCCATGCTGTTATCATTACTAGGACATTGTCATCCTCGTTTACTTGAAAATAATTCTATGAGTTCAACCATGAAAATCACAGGTCCTTAAATCGTTCCTCATAATCATCTGCAACATTAAACATTTCCACGAAGGCTGAAGGCAGTGACTTAAGATGAGTTTCAAGAAGCTCCATCTACGCCTTGTGTATTATCCGAATTAATTCTGTTTGTTTATGTTACGTCTCTGGAAGAACAACCTGTTGGCTCCCTCGTCTTGTTAACAGCCCGAGAACCGTCACTGTCCCTATGCAGTCCAAAAATCTCGTGACAGACTAATAGCTTCTCACGAAATATCACTCGAAAAAACAAAACAAACCAAAAACGAAATATCACTTGAAACCATAAAAAATGAACAAACAAAAAAAAACACAAGCGCCTGAGTCCCACTGCACAGGGAATCCAACACTCACAGTGAGGCCGGAGGGCAGGAGTGGCGGGCGAGCGTGGTCGTGTTATCCGTTCGTGGCGTCGAGAGAGCGCGAGAGGCCGCGAGTGTCCGGTAAGGTCTGCGGGCCGAGACTGATCCTCGACGCCGTCCGCACTGGGTTAAGTCCGCACCGCGCCGCCGGAAGCCTCGGCTTGAGTCACCCTCGTTTCTTGGGACTATCGCGACGCTCAGCGACAGCGCAAGACAGTGCTACACACGGGTCGAAAGGGTTGAAGCGAGGCCGGGTTGCGGGTGGGCTTTTCGACTCTATCGCCTCGAAGGCTGTTTCTCCCTACGTAGGGATAGGTTCGAGGGGAGGTAGGGAAGGGGTGGGCGATAGATAGTGCATATTTTGAGTGCGGCGTGATTTTTCTCCTTTTTGGACAAGTAATAATAGTTGTTGGCACTTATGCAACAAGTACCATCGCAGAGGCAAGGTGGTGCGATCTCACGCTCGGCGAGTTTGAATACTAACCTTTTTTTTTTTTTTTCTCCTGGTATTTTTTATCGTAAAACCAGTCTTACAAACGGTGTTTACGCTCAGGGAGGCAACACAGTGCCATCCTATTCCGTATCCAGATAGAGCCTCTTTTTCCAAACCGTGTGGAGAAACCTCTTACTATTATGATTACTCTCGCCATAAGTGCGTGTTAAGAGGGGGGTCTTCTGAGGACTAAACAGAAGAGCATAAAGGTGGTTGTTTTAGAGATAAATGCACTGAGTGTATTCGCATTTGTCTTATTAATGGAATAAGTATTACGGAGGAAAATAATAGTACGACGAATATGCTGTCCTTTTCCTCCATTTTAGCCTTTTAACGAGGAGGAAAATTGCACAAATACGGATTATAAACCGCTTAGAACGCCATAAATCTGGTACTTATGACTGCGTTTAATCCCTTGTGGGAAGCAGCGAAAGTAATTTTTATCATTATTAATAAACTTAAGTGGTACTGCCATACTGAGATTAACAAGTGCTACTGATAAAAAGGTTAGTATTGTTGAAATAGCATGGATGATAATGATATATAACAGATCCATTGTAGTGGCGACAATAACAGTGTTTATCATTATAAAAAGGATTATGTAATGAAATTAGAGACAAGGATTTAAAGATATTAACATGAACTATTCTGATCATAATCATATTACAGTAGTTAATATTTGGTAGCAACAGCGATTCAGCAATGATTATAGGTAACAGTAGTATTATAGTAATGATGAGAACAACAGTAAAATTATCAATACTAGTATCCGAATAATGTTGATAATGATAATAATAATTATGAAGATCTGAGTAGCTTTACTTTGAGTAATGGTAATAACATTAACGATGATAAAAAAGGGTAATGATAAAAAAAATAGTAATCGTAATATAATCATCAAAATCATAACAGAGACAATATCCACAATACAACAACAAATATCCCAAAACGAGTAGAATCGGCCTTGCAGAGAGTACAGGGTTAATATCATTCACGAAGATGTACGCCCAGCGCCAGCCCGCGGTCGCTTCCGGACTCGTGGCGTCAGAGCAATGCACTATGACGGAGGCAAATCCCCAACGTTTCCGTATTTTTTATCTTCTCTTTCTGGGGAAGTCGAGGCAAATAATCTGTCTTCCTAAGTGACGGGCACACATGGCTTATCATTTTCCTTCAAGTGCGAGGGAAAACGCTACAAGAAGTACTATCAGCTCAAGACCTTCTGTTTACGAGAGAGCGTGGGAAGGCGTGATTACATGCACGTCCACGTCTTCTCTTGAAATCGTGTTCGGACATCTAGAGCTCCTGCGTTTTATGAATGGCCGACTCAGCTTCAAGCTGAGTGGAATTCTGGTGTGATTAGTATGTTTTGGTCATTGCTTTAGATCAGTTGCTAATTTTGGTTCGGAAGGTAATCTAGTTTTGTACAAGGTATTCCAGTTAAAGAGTCGTTTTTTAATAGTAACGGTAATGGTTTTAATATCAATCAACTAACGTTCTGCTGAGATGAAATATTAATTGCATATTGAATATTCTACATTATAATTATTGATCACATGGAAAGGCCTGATAAAGTACACATTGCTACACTAATC
>NC_051408.1:1055040-1055930 GCF_015228065.2 Penaeus monodon
AACTCTCATATTTCCAAAGTCACTCGGACAGATAACGAGATAGATAACAAACCAATCCCAGATGCGACGCTCCAACCCCTTAACAAACCTGTCAATACAGCAAAGGCATAATGCATACAACCTGACGCCACCTGCACCTCCGTTGACTCAGCTCGCTGTCATATCTTCCCGGAGTCCGCTTCGAGTCAAGAGTTGTGACGTCGCGTGATCGGTGATTCATGAGCAATGTCAAGGTCATATTCTTGCCCAACAGAGCTGTTGATGAGCCAGGGTGATATGACGAAGCACAATGTGATGAAAGGTGGAAACAGAAGGAAAAGAAGAGAAGGGTGGAGAGTAACTGAGGTCTGAATAACCCCTAAAGATGGTTTTCCGAGAGATGTTTGCAGAAAAAAAGGAAAACAGCGCCACAGGTAATGAAACATTGTATCTTTTTTTACGTAGATGCAACATCATGCATTATCCCTCTTTTTACGCGCAGTTGCATAACAGCCCCAGAATTTCCTCTCGTCGCTTCTTCTGTCTCTGCGCCGCCGCCGCCCCTCCGTGAGGTTAGCATCTCGGGTAATCGGAGCCAAATTGCCTTGATCGCCGAACAAGAACATCCGACGCGTAATGGGACTTGCAAGTCTATTCTCGGCAGAGTTAGTTACCAGGTGGGTCATGTGGTCCGCCGTGAGCCCCCCCCCCCCCCCCGCGCATGCCTTCCCCTTCCCCCCGCCCACCCCCCTTCCATGCCCTATCGCCTCCCCTTCCCCCCGCCCACCCCCCTCCATGCCCATGGCCTCCTCCCGGCCTCTCCTGCGCATCCTGCCGGGGTTCTCTTGCGTCACGGACGGCGGACGTGGCGTTTTGGGATGACGTCGCTCGCTTTATCACTAGTCTATTTA
>NC_051408.1:1056445-1056711 GCF_015228065.2 Penaeus monodon
TAGATGTTGGGAACGGCCAGCGAAGTCACTCCAGGCAAAGAGTTTATTTTGCGCTGAATTGGATGCGGACAGAACATTTACGCGCAGTTGCCAGATGTTACCATTTTTCTTCGTTGGGAGACGAAACCTCAACGAAATGCTGTCACTGCCAACAATGACAACAATTCCAGCTGAGATTCATCGCCTCAACTCTGCCCGAGACGAGAGCTCACTGAGATGGCCAGAGCGCGTAGCGAATCTTTCCCACCGAATTATTTACGTTTGTC
>NC_051408.1:1057032-1057539 GCF_015228065.2 Penaeus monodon
GGGGGGGGGGGATAAATGTTAATAACAGCAATGATAATGGCATTCATAACAGAACTGGAAACAGATCATAAAGTGAAACACGCATGTCAATTACCGTATTCCTAATTTGTACCAAATTTCATCTCAAATATATATTTTCCTTTCCTTTTTTTCATAATGCTTAAGAATGGGCCATATTTGAAGCCTTTACGAGGCGTTGTCTCCGCCGCACGGAAAACGGAAATTGTACAGATTACATAATGATATTGGGAAATTTTTTCTGGTGAGATGACGTTACTCTGAAGGAAAATTGTTCTTTGATATACAGAAACTTTATGATAATTTGAAATTTTCATTACCTGGCTCAGCACTATCGTTATTAAGCCGAATAATAGTGTGATGCTGAAATTCATAATAATGGTGATTATAATGACAGTATCAGAAGTGAAACAATGTCAGAATGATGACAAAAGTAATGATAGCGATAAAAAACACGTTAATAATAAAAAAAAACAATACTGGTCATCG
>NC_051408.1:1057862-1058082 GCF_015228065.2 Penaeus monodon
GTCAAGAGACAGGGCCCGAAGAGAGACTCGATCCAAGGCCGCAGCAGAGCGCCTAGTGACACCGCGCCTGAGCCTCGCCTGTGCTTCTCTCGAGTGACAGCCTCGCTCAGGCGCTCAGGCGGCCGCTGCTGTCGCCTCGCGCCCGCCCACGCCCTCGCTCAGGGCACATACGGGCGGTCGTGGGGGAGGGGTATTTGAGTATAGATGGATAGATAGATAG
>NC_051408.1:1058245-1058585 GCF_015228065.2 Penaeus monodon
TATTGTAAACAAACTTGTTTTTAACCTCCTCCCTTCCCTTTTGAAAAGCCTGCGAATGACCTTAATGTATAATAACCAAGCACGTCGACACACATACACACATACAGACATAACGTAATAATCCACTACCCAGCGCCCGCACAGCCTTCATAGAGACATCTACAGATACACGCACATACGCACACCCAGCCTCGCGCACACATGTACGCACTTACATCCCCCCAGAACACTTACACGAATCCCGTAACCTCATTACCTCCAACAAGAGATGTGTTCAGCTCTTCTTGCACTTGAGGCGCCACGACCTCTCTCTCACGCCCTCCCCTGGACCGCTCTCGGG
>NC_051408.1:1059248-1059395 GCF_015228065.2 Penaeus monodon
CCGAAGCTTAAATGCCTCTGCCAGCCTCCACCACTGCTCTCCCGCACGAGGGAGCCGAAGGGCGAGCGCAGTCAGAGGGACGCAGCTTAACCACCTAAAGCAGTTTGGTTTGGAATTTGTAATGCTGTCGTGGCCTCCTGCTGAACG
>NC_051408.1:1061639-1062180 GCF_015228065.2 Penaeus monodon
AAACACAACAGCAACAGGGCAAGGGTATGGTAAAAGTAAGAAACAGATGAATATGGATCTTGGGAATATTATTTTTGTTACCCAGCGACTTTTAGGATCTTTAAAGGTTTTTGGTGTGCAGAGTTTCTATTTAATATAACGGGTTTCTATATATTGAAATTTCGTAAAAGGTAGGGGAAAATATACTATTTTTTCTTCTTGGGATGGGAGGAAGGGGGTTAGTGCAATATCAGGTGTGTAAACAGTTTGGAATTTTAAAGGGTTTAGCGGAACAGTCAGTTGCAGGGGGTTTTGTATGGCAAAAATTCGCTAAGGACCTTGTACGGAAAGATTTTCATAGGGATGCAAATTTAGATGCGACAGGCAGAGGTTTTGGATACTCCTATTCAAGTCTGAAATATATAAGCAAACGCAGGGTGACATTTATGAGCTGCATTGTTGGTGTTATATACCTCTGTGCAAAAGCTTCGCCAAGTTCAACAGCAAATAGTGAAATGCATGGAAAAAGGTTGGAATCTAAAGAAAAAATGTGCTTCTCCTT
>NC_051408.1:1062280-1062586 GCF_015228065.2 Penaeus monodon
TCTTCGCTGTTCTCATTTCAAGGCGCACGAAAATGGGTAGGCAGTAAATTGGATGATTATGCCTGAGCTGTGACTCGCTAATTATCAGGATTAGGATTATATTTATGTAGATGCTTAAGTAGTGTTACCAGCACCATGAAGATAGTGTTAGGAGACACGGAGAAATTAACGTTAACTTTATCCTATTCCTACAATTAATTAACCTATTAGAAGTCATAGAGAGAAAAACAAGAAAGATATCTGAGAACAGATATAAAAGGCAATAAGACAGTCACAGAAACAAGCTCTATGCACACATGAACTCTC
>NC_051408.1:1064254-1064574 GCF_015228065.2 Penaeus monodon
CAGTGAACACAGAGCTACGGAGACCTTTATGCCGAGTAAAAGCAAGGAGATTAACTTATCTAAGAATGTCAAATGGTTTCTTATTGCAGTTAAAATGTTTGAATATCAACTTTTGTGAAACGAATGATATTATCAACAAGAATTACCTTCAATGTTTGTTTTCACCAAATTTTTGATACAGAAAGGAGGGGGTGGGGGTAGAGGGAGAGGGAAACAAAGCCCAAATGATCTAGGTTAAATGAATGAGAAAATGAGAAAGTAGATGGCTAACCAATGAGCTTAGAACATAAAATTCACTTCAATAGGACACAGTACCCTAC
>NC_051408.1:1065564-1065721 GCF_015228065.2 Penaeus monodon
CGGGCGTATAGTGATGGATCACTGATGTCCGCCGGATGCTGATCTTTGCAGGTTTGGATAATTATACATATATGAGGCATGAATGTTCATAATGGATATCTCTGATAATATTGAATGTGTAATATGTAAATATTTTAATGTGGGAAAACATGTACAG
>NC_051408.1:1066150-1066311 GCF_015228065.2 Penaeus monodon
TAGATTCGTGTCAAGCCTGTGTGAATGCTACAAGAGGACAAAGTTCGTAGCTAAATCTTCAGTAGCTAAAAGAAGTGCCCCTTGAAGATAAGTGACGAGTGTGTTAAAACGATAACCTGCGGCTTTATAGTAAGCCTCTCCCGGGAGAAGAAGGGCTTTTG
>NC_051408.1:1066864-1067082 GCF_015228065.2 Penaeus monodon
CCCATATAAAATTTTTATTGGTAAAACGAAATCCGAAAAACTACCAGACGAGTCCCCGCCCCCGAGTGAACTGCTGGTGTTTCCCTACAAAGTATTAAAAATTGGAAACAGTTTATATGAGTTTAAATTACTGAAAAGACAATTCTGGTACCGATTTTGGAAAACATGAAATTAATATCCCCTTATATCATTTTCCCAATAATCACACAAAACATTTT
>NC_051408.1:1067921-1068017 GCF_015228065.2 Penaeus monodon
AAAATTCAAGATTCTTTTAGTTATCCCAAAGAACACCAGGAGGGCCTTTTTGAAAATTTAAAAAACACACACGCACACACAGGGGTGTGTGTGTTT
>NC_051408.1:1068083-1068166 GCF_015228065.2 Penaeus monodon
TTGAAAATTTTTTAATTTATTTTAAATAAAAATATTTTATATATATTTAAAAATAATAAATTTAAAAATTTTAAAAAATTAAT
>NC_051408.1:1068660-1068866 GCF_015228065.2 Penaeus monodon
ATATGAAAAATTTTGTGATAAAAAATACATGTTTTTTCCAACTCTGGTACCGAATTGCCCCTTTACAGTAACCCATCTCATAAAAACTGTTTCCAATTTCAATATATTAGAAAGGGGAAAAAAACCGGGCGGGTTCACTCGGGGTGGGGTCTGGGTTTCTGGTATTGTTCGGATTTCTTTTTTACCAATAAAATTTTTTTTTTTTT
>NC_051408.1:1069558-1069783 GCF_015228065.2 Penaeus monodon
CAAAAGCCCATTCTTCGGGCCGGGGAAAGAGTTTACTATCAGCCGCGGGTTTTCCTTTTTAAAACCCCGTCATTTAAATCTTAAAGGGGAAATTTTTTAGCTACTGAAGATTTAGTACGAACGTTGTCTTTTTGTAGCTTTTCACACAGGTTTGACACGAATCTAGCGTTTTTTCCTAGGTTTTTTTAAATTTAAATGTGTTTAGTATATTTTCAATTTATGAAA
>NC_051408.1:1070230-1070777 GCF_015228065.2 Penaeus monodon
AAATTATTTTTTAAAAATTTTTTGCTACGCGTTTATCCAAAGTACGCGTGTTTATATTTTCTTTGTATTCCACAATCTTTAAAACTGTCCCATGTTTTCCCAAATTTAACAATATTTACAATTCACATTAAAATATTAATCAAGAGATACCCCTTAAAAACATTCAGCCTCATATATGTAAAATTTAAACCCAAAACCCCCCCCCCAAAGATAAACATCCGGCGACACATGATCCATAAATATACGCCCTTGTAGTATCCGAAACTCCTAACATTTTTTTAAAAAATTTTTGAGTTTTTCCTTCGTCGCAAAAAACCCGGATCATCGAATTTTAAAATTGCCATAAAAAATTTTAAAAAAAAAAAAGGGTTATTTTTTTAAATTTTCCCCATAAAAAAAAAATTTCTTAATATGCTGTATAGTTTTTTAAATTAAAAGGAAAACTTTTGGGGGAAACTACTCAGTGCTTATATTTTTTTAAAACCCCCCCCCCCCCCAAAACCAACAAACCTGTCGCCCAAAAGTTTCCGGTCATTTTTTTTTTTTT
>NC_051408.1:1071562-1071945 GCF_015228065.2 Penaeus monodon
GGCCCGAACAGGGTTACATATGGATAATACATTTTGAAGTGGGAAATTGTGCCCTATTGAAGTGAATTTTATTTTTTAAGCTCTTTATTTTAGCCATCTACTTTCTCATTTTTTCATTTTTTTAACCCAGATCATTTGGGCTTTGTTTCCCTCTCCCTCTACCCCCCCCCCCTCCTTTCTGTATCAAAATTTGGGGGGAAAAAAAAACATTTAAGGTAATTTTTTGTTGATAATATTTTTATTCGTTTCACAAAAGTTTTATATTCAAAAATTTTTAAATGTAATAAAAACCATTTGACATTTTAGATAAGTTTTGTTCCTTGCTTTTTTCTCGGCTAAAAATTTTCCCTAGCGTGGGGTTTTCCCGACAAAATATGTGCATC
>NC_051408.1:1073785-1074134 GCF_015228065.2 Penaeus monodon
ATTGTGAGCCTCTGTCGCAGGGAGAGAGAAAAGAGGGGGGGGGTTTTTAGGAAAAGAGAGAGAGAGATTCATGTGTGCATAGAGCTTGTTTTTGTGACTGGCTTTTTGGGCCCTTTTTATCTGTTTTTCAGATATCTTTCTTGTTTTTTTTCTCTATGACTTCTAATGGGTTAAAAAATTGTAGGAATAGGATAAAAATTAACGTTAATTTTTTCCGTGGTCCTTTAAAACTATCTTTATGGGGTTGGGAACACACTTTAAACATCTAAATAAAAATAATCCAATCCTGATAATTAGCGGCACACTCAGGCATAATCATCCCAATTTTCTGCCCTTTCCCATTTTCGTT
>NC_051408.1:1074292-1074879 GCF_015228065.2 Penaeus monodon
TTAGAATTTCCCAACCCCTTTTTTTTAGCATTTCACTATTTGCTGTTGAACTTTGGGGAAGCTTTTGCACAAGGGTATAACACCAACAAGAGCTCATAAATGTCCCCTTGGGTTTTCTTTTATATTTCAGCTTGAATAGGAGTTTTTCCCCAAAAACCCCTGCCCGTCGCATCTAAAATTTTCATCCCTATGAAAAACTTTTCCCTACAGGGCCAAAAGGGGGGTTTTTTTCCCTACAAACCGCCCGCAAAATGACGTTCCGCTAAAAAAATTTAAAAGTTCCCAAAATTTTTTTTTTTTACACACCTGATATTGCAACGTAACCCCCCTTTCCTCCCATCCGCAAAAAAGAAGAAATTTAAATATTTCCCCCTACCTTTTACCCGAAAAAATTTTTCCCAAAAATATTTTAAAAAAACCCGTTATATTAAAAAAGGGAAAAACCCCAACACCAAAAACCTTTTAAAGATCCTAAAAGTCGCTGGGATGAACAAAAAATAATATTCCCCCAATGAGATCCGATATTCTATCTGTTTCTTACTTCTACCATAAACCCCCTTTCCCTGTTTTTCTTGTCCCCGTGTAAA
>NC_051408.1:1074948-1075012 GCF_015228065.2 Penaeus monodon
AAAATTTTTTTTATTTTGGGGGTGTATATTTTGTTAAATTTTTTAAAATTATATTTTGGGTAAA
>NC_051408.1:1075827-1076559 GCF_015228065.2 Penaeus monodon
AGGGGATAGGTATTCACATTTTTTGCCGGGAAAAGGGCCCGCGCCCTAACCCCCACGACCATTTCCCTTCCGTCTCCCTGCGTCGCAAGATTGCAAACTTTAAAACGCAGATATTACCGGATCGAGACCCGCCACAACACACAAGCCTACCTGAAGCATGACGCCGTGTAAAACTGAGTGTAAACTTGTGCCATTTGCAGAATAAAGCTACTTACTTCCGCCTGGGTGACCGCGCAACACGACCGCTTCGGGAGAGGACTCGGGTAAGAGTGACCCGCTCGCATCGATAAGGGTGCGCCGCGGCGTGTCTGGGAGGTCACGCTCACTCAGCCCTGTCAGTCACGCCCCGGGTCATTATTGCGGGCGCTGATGAGCTCTGGAGATGACACCAGCGCGCCGTCTGAAAAGGGGGATCCCCCGCTATATCTCGAATTCCGGTTTGGAAAATTTTTAAAAAAAAATAAAATATGGTTGTTCCCCCCAGGCCCCAATAGGTTTTTGGCACCTTTCCATGGCCTTCACCCAAAATGTCACTTCAGAGGGGCACCGCTTTCACGCAGACGCCTTTTGGTTTGGGAACCCTCCCCCTTTGCCCAAATGACCTTGACAAACCCCAAAATGTTTACGTTTTGGAAAAAAACGAAATGACAAAAAAATTTAAAACCAAACGTCGCGGGCGAACAGGGAAAAACCCAAGTTCCTTGGGAGGCCTCTTCTTACTTTATCCACCTT
>NC_051408.1:1076795-1077624 GCF_015228065.2 Penaeus monodon
GATTTCTCAAAACCCAAGCGATGCCATAAGATGCCTCCGTCGTGGCCATCTCAGTCTCCTTCAGAGGCGTCCAATGCGGCTTCCGCCCCGTCATCACTCGACTCGTGCGCTTCGCCAGACACGGAGGCGCCGCAGGCCCATACAGTGCGGCCCTGAAAGTCTTGGGGTCTTGGGCTCGAGTCAAGACGCCGGGGAATTCATTGGTCGAATCAAGATGAACCAATTAAGCGTGACTAGCTATTTCGAATTCAGTCTTTCGCAGAATCGCATTTCGGTTCTGACACAGAGTACGATTTTTCTTTTTTCATTAATTTCCGAAACTTAGTAATAGTGACTACCTGCCAAACCAATGATTTTGTCTTAAGCACCGAGATCTACACTGCATACTCATGCCTCTTCATTACAGCATTAATCACCAAAAGAATAAATTAAATTAATCGTTGCCATTTAAAAAGATGAAGTGAGGCAAATCATCTGCGTAGGAATTCCGTATATGTATCTTTTTCAAAATACGTTCATCCAGACCTGTTTTCAAAAAAGTTTGAAAACCAAGGAAATTTCTAGACCGACATACAGAATGACCTCGTCAAGCTGATATTCAAAAGACTCATAAGATTATTTTCATACATTTTTTTATTCGCTCAACCGCCTCATCCTTGCGTCGCCACAAAGATGCAGCGGCGTCGGATGTGTTGCAACTTGCACATAAAATGTTGCGTTCAAATATTTCCTCCTTCAGATACAAGTTAAATTGTTCATGTTTTACTTACTTGTGAATGTCATGTGATTTATAAACAAATATGACGTCTGTAGAAATGTTGTAATTTCT
>NC_051408.1:1077958-1078262 GCF_015228065.2 Penaeus monodon
ACTGAGAACAAATAAACCTGTAACATCGGTCACGCAACAAGAGGAACGCTCAAAAAAGACAGACGAAAAAAGCGAACAGAAGAAGAATGCAAAGCGACAGCCACTTTCCCTCGCCATTCCTCGCCCGCACAAACGCAAAAATCCTTCCTCTAAGACATTTAACAACATTCTCCTCTTAACTCACGTAATTCAAGTACTAAGACACAAGAATGCCTTTGACGCGGACAAGGAAGCAGAGTCACATTGGGGGAGGTAACAATAAATCTATTATTGCACTTAAATGACCTTCAATTGTTATAGCGAC
>NC_051408.1:1078301-1078983 GCF_015228065.2 Penaeus monodon
CAAGGAAGGGCTTATGGAGGCGAGGAAGCGAGCGTGCGAGGGAAAGGAATTTTCTACGTCTATTCAACACCACTTTTCCTCAACACCACAAACTGGGAAACCTACGTGGCCTTGATGTGATTACCGGTGAAAATCCCTTGTGATAATGAGATGTAATGAGCTTATTAAGAAAGGTTTAGTAGGACTCTACGCGATGGCACGGCTCGGTAAGAAAAAAAAAAAAACGCCAGCGCCATCTTGGTGTTTGAATTTCATCGACGAGCGCCATTTTTACCTGGCACATTGATTTTTTTCCTTTTATCACCCTTCATATTTTGTAACCCATAACGTACTTGATTAACACACCAGCAGCTTCAGAAACCGGAAAACAATTGCTCTCTATCACTCGATACCTTGAGACGGTCCACCGGTCTCCAGAAGCTTCGAGACTTTTTCATAAATTCTCTCATAACAACACGCGTCTCGTGACCTCTCCCTCCCGTCTCAGATTGCTGGTGTCATTGTTATATTTGGAAATGTATATGTAAATTTGATTCATTACCTGAAAAAAATATAATTAGGGTGTAATTTAAATGAAGTCATCAGTGTTATTGTTCTTAATTTTATCTTGATAACTATTTGGTTTTGGAGAGGACAATAATATAGGCCAAGTATGATAAAAACAAATAATAATTATAAATAA
>NC_051408.1:1079100-1079183 GCF_015228065.2 Penaeus monodon
ATGTTTTATTTAGGACTTATAGACAAAATGGGGGGAAGACCTTCCCATGGTGAGGCTGGTAATTTGATACCATGATGGTGGTG
>NC_051408.1:1079342-1080020 GCF_015228065.2 Penaeus monodon
CGAGAATAAATAACAGTGATAATGATAAAAGTGTATCAGAAAACGAAGTGCTGGCAGATAAGATAGTGTTCAAAACGAATGGCAGAATGTGGAGATGACAAACAAGTAATGGGAAGACAGAGAGCGAATGGGCGTTGGTAAACAAGAGCCGAATGCTGGCAAATGTGTCGAGAGACAAGTGTTGGCAGAAAAAAGTGTCGACACAAGCAGGTTTCGATACCCAAGTGTTGAACACATGCGTTGGCAGACAAAAGTGTCGATACCCAGGTGAGGCAAGCAAGACTGACGATACCCAAGTGTTGGCAGGCAGGGCATGAGCCGAAGGAGGTGTTGGCACAGAAGGGCGCTGCGAGAAGGACTCCGCTGACAACAAAGGAAGCTCCGCGGGAAGCCAGGGAGAGGAAACACCCTCGCCGTCGCCTCGAAAGGCGTGACGCTTCAGCCTTATTTTTAATCGTAAGAATATCGTTAACGACGGAGAAACGAAAGGCGAAGAGGAAGAAAGAGGGAGAATGAGAGACCTCTTGCAAGAAAGAAAAAAAATAATGTCAAAAGATAAGAGAAATAAAGAGCGTTGTGCAATTTTTTTTCTTTTTTTGCGGATGTTGCATCATTTAGACTGTTGCATCATTTTTACAGTGTGATGAAGTGGCGGTTCTGGACTCGAAAGAGGTGCTC
>NC_051408.1:1080468-1080692 GCF_015228065.2 Penaeus monodon
AGCCTCTCTGCAACACAACCTGCCTTCCCCTCACCCGCTTGCACGCGCAGTGTTTTGCAAAGGCCGCGACGTCCGCCGCGCAGCCTCCGAGGGCGGCGCCGGCGAGCCTCCGCCTTCGGCCCGTGACGAAGGGCCAATGTGCTCTTTGTCATGCTGCTGCAGGTAACGAGGCTTCGGCGTCGCCGGAGGACGAGCCACAATGCGGTCGCTCCGGCGCCGGTTTC
>NC_051408.1:1080795-1080865 GCF_015228065.2 Penaeus monodon
AACATAAAAACAAACAGAATAGGGAGAAGGCGAGACGTAAATCGAAGGCAGAAGGAAGACCAGATGAACA
>NC_051408.1:1081853-1082254 GCF_015228065.2 Penaeus monodon
CCAGATGAACAGGTCGACGAAATGTATTTCGGAGCATTTTTTTTACCGAAAAGAGGAATGGAAACCTTAAGAAAATTAAAGAAAACTTGGAACAGCTCTGACATAACAATAAAACTCAAAATTAAACGACTGACCACAACGACATATGAGGCGAGACATGGCTGTTGAAAAAGGAAGAAAAGTAAATACTCATATTTGAAGTTAACTACTTATGAAAAATACTGAGGCATTAGGATGCTTGAATAGAGACAAACGATAGAGGAAGTGAGACAGACAAACACTGAGACAAAGGCACAACACTTAGAGCGATGCTTGCCAGTCTCAGTGCATGGCAAAGGATAGATTGCCAAAGATGTTGCTTGGAATAGTACGTAGAACGAGACTGCAGGGCAGGCCAAGGA
>NC_051408.1:1082435-1082551 GCF_015228065.2 Penaeus monodon
GCTGTGAGAGAGGTAGACCCAGAACTAACTTCCAGAAGATGATATGGAAAGCCAGAGAAAGTAGTGAAAGGAGAGAGCTGCAGCCGCCGCCGGGGACCTTCCAAGCCAGGCTGGAT
>NC_051408.1:1082769-1083280 GCF_015228065.2 Penaeus monodon
GCATTAATCGCTTTTCAAATATGAAAATTAATATCACAAGGACATTATACTCTCAGCTAAAATCGCACCTGCCATTCAGTCTGTGACATTCAAACACACGGCAAATATTTCTGACAAAAAGATTTTTCTTAAGTTGAATAAATCTGTACCTCACAATGCTCCACTCAACTCCACAATGGCTCGAGCCCCGAGAAAGCTACGCTCTTCACTCTGAGGAATATTCTTTTATCATCCAAGATATTTGAGAAGAATTGCATCAATGAAATCTTTTCCAGCGAAAATCTGATGCTCTCGTTTCACCTTTAAAAAAAATGTATGATAACATAAGTCAAGTTGCAAATCTGTTTAAAACGTCTTTGATTCGATCTTTATGAAGCTAAAAGACTTTAACACTGAATCAATAACACAGTCCTGTTAACCTTAATATTACCTGAATACGATAAATGGTTTTGCAATCGTATATTTTAGTTCAAATAATATCTGGCAACTCTTTCGAACTATTGCCAAATGT
>NC_051408.1:1083528-1083935 GCF_015228065.2 Penaeus monodon
AGATGAGATATGGATTATGAGAACCGCCGAAGTATATCTTATATCTTAAAGTCAGTTTCACAATCTCTCCTTCGGTGGGTTTTGAATCTCGAATTTCTCTACAACAACAAAATGAAGTAAAATTAGTTTATATATTTCATATCAAAGACTAATCAGATACCAAAGTATTCTTATCAGAGCATGTCAAGATTTGTATATGATACGAACTTATCTATACAGCAACGGAAGTGTCTAACGTCGTAATAAAGTTTAAATTACATATTTTTGATATCAGTTCTTCACCCTGTTTATACCTTGAAGGTCTACGAGTCGGAATGTGTTTAGTTCACTCAAAGTATGTTGGTTATTTACTCAACATTGGATTTCACTCCTGTCTAAAAGTGTCACCATATGGTTGAAAGATAAAC
>NC_051408.1:1084764-1086676 GCF_015228065.2 Penaeus monodon
TTTTGTATTTTCTTTTTTACGTTTAAGACGACTCAGAGACTCAGGAAAATAATGAAGAGAGGATGTGTCGTGACTTTTCTTCGATGCGGACGTGTTTCCAAGCATGAGGTATGTCGCAAGGTTGGATTCTTCGGCTTCTTCTCTGCCTTTGCTGGACTTCTGAACGTTTTATGTTGTATTGCAAGACACTCACGTCAAACAAACTATTTAAGGGTACACCAATTGATATAATTTAGTGTAAGTTTATACTAATTGATGTAACTTTATTTAAGTGTACACCAATTGATATAATTTTATGATTAGGATGATTTACGCATTTTCTGTCATTAATTATGAACAAAAGCACCACGCGTAGGAATTGCCACAAAATAATTATAATCACGATTTTACTTTTAAGCGTAACAAACAGGAGCTAAATACTTGTTGCTAACAGAACTACCGCTGACGGATGTTCTTTCTATGACGCATGTGTAAAACCCAGAGGTGCTTGAACAAATACAGGAATGTGTTGGTTAGTAAACAGCAGTCATACTGATGATGTTATGTGAATGTTTACGTCTATCAAATTTCTTAAGTCATACATCACGTCATATGTCTAATAAAATCTTCTGTATGGTAGATATTCATGATGAATAACAGCATATTTCGACTTACCTGATGGTACCTTATAAGCAGCGTAGACCGTAGTGACATACTATAACTGTGATGCTAATGGTAACATGTCGCGGTAGCCTGTACCATGCACTTCGCTATAAATAACATTACGTGTCACCATTACCATTACATGACGCTAGAACAAGAGCATACTAGGAACGAACTATCCTGACTACCTGCGTAAAATATGACGTCGTTCTTGGCATAAGAGATTCAGAATGCAATTTCGGTGACGCCTCGTACTGGCATCAGCAGGCAATCTCGTTGCAGTTTAAATATTATTATCACTCCTGCTAAGTGTGACGGCCTTGAGACTACCTGCCTGGCTCTCTTCATGCGGAAAGAACCAGACTTTGGCGCAGTGGGGGAAGGAGGAGAGGCGGGGCACGGGAATGGTGTAGCCGCGAGATGGCAAGAGTTCAAAGAAAAAAGGGAAAAATATGTACAAGACAATAACAAGCACAAGGATGATCATCAGAAAAAGGTGAAGAAATGTACAAGTCAATAACAATCAGCAGGATAATCAGCCGAGATGAACACAGCTGATTGGAATGCCATAAAAGGAAACCACCAAGTTTAGTGAACAATGAAAATAAACTGAAAAAAAAAACACAAAAACTTAAAATCGTAGACTCAGAAATTGAGATTCGAACTCGACCCGAAAACCATAGCTCTCCGAGGTCATGATTCCTCAAAAATCAGTTCGAATTAAGGACATCTTTGGCGTACGAGCGAACGACCTCATTATATAAGAGTACATGACATCAGGTCGCTGCTGGAAGGGAACACATTTCTTGCACATTTCCTGTCATTTGGGTCAACTTCCTTCCTTCCTTCTCTACTTTGTCTCGGGAAAAAATCTTTAGTTATTCCCGTTTCTCTCAACTGATGGAATTTATTTGTTCGCTTGCTTAATTTGCATAAGATAGTTTGTTTCTGTGTGATAATACCTTTTTTATTATTTGTTTCAATTCGTTCAGGATGGTGTTCCTCTCGCACGTCACGAGTACTAACAAGCGTAGCAGAGACTAATGAAGTTAGTAGACCATTGATTTTGCAATCAGAATGACCTAAAAAGGATAACTTGCAAAAAATGAAAACAACCAAAGAAAGAATGCCCAGAGGAACCGCTTAGGTAACGCTCGCAGACTTTGTTTATATACTGCCAAGTCACTATTTTTTCCACAGGAGGAAATGTAGAAATCGTTGCTCTGCAATTCTGGAGCGAAACAGGAGTTCATTTCTCCGTCCACTCCGC
>NC_051408.1:1088251-1088567 GCF_015228065.2 Penaeus monodon
ATGCTTCCGTTCAGTTTTTCCTTAATTGAATGTAATATAGAGCATTCATTGCATAACTTAATAAAGTACGTCATGGGAACGATGTGTTTTGTTCAACTCCCTTTTACAAAGATCCCGAAGCGGCCTTTTCCCCTTTCGATGTGTGTGTGGAGGGGGGGGGGGGGGATTATGATGTAATGTGCTTAAAAGTGAGAAAAAAAAATCTTTAATTTTCTAATCTTTGGTATTGTTAAGTTTATCTCTTTACTTATCTACGCATCAATGTTGTGCTATAGACCGTCGAATGGCTTTCACAATATATATTCTTCTTCTCTTT
>NC_051408.1:1088691-1088758 GCF_015228065.2 Penaeus monodon
ATTGTTAGTAATGTTACTGCAATTACGAATAACAAATCTCTACCACTGTCGCTCTTCCTGTCGCTCA
>NC_051408.1:1089008-1090288 GCF_015228065.2 Penaeus monodon
TGAAAATAGGTTAACAAGCTGACAGAATAACCATTTCATTAGTAAACAGGTGAATTATAGATCGTTTCCTTTCTTATCAGACCCTGTGTGTCAATGATTCGCCGTAAATGTGGTATTGGCCTATTTAGCTCAGTTCCTTTAGGCATAATTGCGTAATCACGCCACTGACCATTATTACCGTTTACAAACAACAGCTCTGGCGGGAATAATTGAAGATTTCCTCCGAATTTTGTCGGAATATCAGTCCGTTAACCTTACAGTTTAAAACGGAAATTGCCGACGTTTTCCGTTATTTTCTCCGTTTCAGGTAAATCAAATTCAGGAAAAGGACAAGTAAGTAAAAAAAAAGAAGAAAAAAGAAAGTGTGGAATATAAACATAAAGAAAATGAATGATCCTTGTAAAGACAAAAGGAAAGAAAAACAGAAAAATAAAGCAAAAAAATACTAAGGAAATAAAACAAATAAAACACAAAGGAAATAAAACAAAACAAAAAAAAGACAAGGGAAATAAAGCAAAAAGGAAATCAAACGAAACAAAGAAGTAAGGAGCTAATAAGTATATAAATAAAAATTATTGACCATTATAAAACAAGTACAAACATACAAAACGAATAATAAATTAAAAACTTAAAAAATAATAATAATAAAATAAAATAAAAAGTAAAAACAAATAAACGAATAAACTTTACACTACAAAAACATAACAAACACAGATCTTTTTTTTTCATCGAAAACGAAATCAAGAGAAACGAAATAAAGGAAATTCTATGCAAATCACGCCGGGCGCACGAGCAAGCATATCAACACGTTTCGTGGCGGTTTTCAGCGTTGTTGCCATTCGGTGCTTTATCTTGGGGTCTTGTTCTTGACTTCAGTGAGATAAAGTTCAGACCGTCATATTTTTTTACTCAATAAGTGTATTAAATTCAGTTATTTATGTTTAATTACATCCCCCCCCCCCCTTTACTTGATTTGATTGTGTTTACCCCTGAACTTAATCTGGTTGATTATCATTACGCCTTAATTATTGATCTAAGTTTATATTTACCCCTTAATAAGATTTTGTTTCTATGTTTTCAATTCTCAGTAGTCATATGGTACTAAGTTACCGAATAATGTGAATAAACGAATAAACAATAGAAAAAAGCAAATATAGCAATATACAAAGTAAACATTAAAGAAAAAACATCGAATATAAAACCATAGAACTTGAACCTGTTTTGCCTCAAAGAGCGAAACTGAAGCAATAAAAATGGCGATTTCTTTCACCTTGCCTGGC
>NC_051408.1:1090371-1090827 GCF_015228065.2 Penaeus monodon
CTCACGTGACCTTGTTTGGAATAACCCTTTTTTTACATATTTATGAAGTATTCATTTTAATATACTGTGTTTACTAAAGAGACATACGAAATCTACTTTGCAGCATCATTATTAACATTATTATAATCTTTACAATACGTATAGTAGATGAACATTATATTTTTTTCTGATCTCGTATTAAAAATCGTTTCGGAGAAAAATACATTCCCTCAATGCACTACAACAATTAGAATATGAAATCCAGACGAAAAATCAACTCGGCTTTTACGCAGCTTTTACGGAAAAGGAGCGAGAATATTTAGTATTATTTCAGAAGAATATTATTCACGCTATTGTTCAGAGTATTAAGCATTACGCACGTCGTCCTTCTGCTGTCTCACAACCACGCCCATTTTCTATACCACATCCTAGTTGTGCGCAGTGCAGTCGGGCTATATTTCCCCTCCCTCTTCGTTC
>NC_051408.1:1091053-1091215 GCF_015228065.2 Penaeus monodon
GGAAAAATAAGTAGTGCGTTTCCTCTCGTCCGCCGATGATCGTTTTCCGTCCGTCCGTACAGCAGTGATTCCCCTTTTTTAAATTCCAGTAAATCTTTATAAGGATTTTTTTTCACGGAAAATTACAGTTTTTTTTTCTCTCTCTTTTTTTTTCTCTCTCTC
>NC_051408.1:1091245-1091364 GCF_015228065.2 Penaeus monodon
ACAGTGCGTTCGTCTCCTCGAAGCCCAAACGCAGTCTGCCAACACTTGGTGGGCCAGTTTCGAATATTTTTTTTCCAAAACTCATTACCCATAATTGTATCGGTCTACGTTTTTGATGG
>NC_051408.1:1092054-1092676 GCF_015228065.2 Penaeus monodon
CAATTTCACAAGTTATATAAGCTTACATCTGTGTGTTTGTGTTAGAGCATTTCCAGTACTGACCATAGTTTAGTATCCCTTATACACATGAAAGAAAATGAATGGAGTGATCAGCCATGACAGCTTGGATGAAAAGATTTGTCATAGCAATTTTTACATTAAGAGCCTCTCCCTGTGGAGCAAAGAACTCACCAGAAATGGAGTATGTTTCCCTGAAGAGAATGTAATGATAAAAAAGCTGTTCTTTCTTGCCCTCTTTGAATAAATCGCTTGTGTATGTCGATGCATTTACTACTGTGAAAAGAACATTTGACTGATAAAAAAACGCTCATTATTTTCATATGCTAATATATATTCTAGTGACAAAAAGTACATATTAGAGTAGGGGGAATATGTTGAAATAAATCTTAATTACTGCTAGAGTCTCATTTTTTCTTCACTTCCTATTTTGTCATAAATATCAAAACATTATTTTATTCCTGTGTATACCAGAACATACCACACGTATTTACGCAACAGAAACAGAACTTGGGAATTGGTTTGTGAGGAATTTCTCGACAAAATATACGATTTTATACATTTAAAGATCTTTTCTTCTTCTTCTATTCGTTAACTATGATGA
>NC_051408.1:1092693-1093050 GCF_015228065.2 Penaeus monodon
GAGAAATGTATCTCAAAAAGGAACAACATATTTTTTCAGCTTATTTTATGGACCTTAATACTTTTCCGCACTTCAGGATTTCCTCATCATGAAGTTTTGAAGCTTGCGCGAAGGTTTCTCTCGTCACGAGGCTTCATTATTATCCGAAGCTCGTTTGCATTCCCCTTGATGAAAGCCTCGTGAATTTCATCCTATTTTCACTAAATTCACACAACGACTCTCTTCGTAGCTGCTCATTAAACTTTAAGGCATTTAAAGAGGCATTCAAACCGCGAAGGAATTCAGAAATGAAAGTTCAGAATGCGGAGGAAATAAAATCAGAACAGAAAGAAAATCAGAAATCCGACTTTAGATTTC
>NC_051408.1:1093084-1093362 GCF_015228065.2 Penaeus monodon
TTCAGAAATCCGAAGCTCCTAAAAACAAAAATTCAGAACTCCAACCTCAGACCTCAGAACAAGAAGGAAAAAAAACGAAATTCAGAACAGGGCGAAGCAACGGAGGGTCGGCGGCCACCCTCCCGGACACGGCCAGCGAGCCAAGTCCCGGATGAGCAGCGCCGAAGCTGATCGCTATCTCCTCGGGCGCATTAAGCTAATTACGCAACATCCAAGCCTTATTTGGGCGCCTTCGGTCGTCCCTCGCCGCCGCGCTCTCGGAGCTCGGGTTTCTCGAC
>NC_051408.1:1093847-1094065 GCF_015228065.2 Penaeus monodon
CCTCGTTGGTGGAGAAGCGAAGCCAAGCACGCTGCGCCATGTCTGAAGGTGCCAAGTCGGCGACACGGAAAAACGCCAACAAATAATACACTGACAGGTACTTTCACCAAAAAGACTTTCATTAAAGGACATTAAAAATACACAATCACACATCTGTCTTTCGGCAACTTACAACTTTGTAGATAAAAAACGAAGGAGAGTGAGAGATTCAGTTTCAT
>NC_051408.1:1094210-1094295 GCF_015228065.2 Penaeus monodon
TATTGGAAATGACCACAGAGCCGATATTCTGGTTATACGCTACACATAAAACTGTTTATATACACCAAGACCGTAGGACTGCTTA
>NC_051408.1:1094410-1094880 GCF_015228065.2 Penaeus monodon
AATTTACAAGCTGGGCAGGTAAGCCTTGAGCAGAGGGCACGGTCACCGGGCTCAACACGTGAAAAAAGTTGGAATAGACGAAAGTTAACGAAAGGTCGTGAATTTGATTGTGGCGCAACTGTGAGATTTGGTTGCTTTCCTCACATCTAATGAAGGTTTGAAGTAAATGCAGGAAACTTAATAAGTAACGGTGGGGGGGGGATCTTACAGGTCCTCCGCGGAGTCCGGGCCCCACGTAGCTGCCCCGCCAGCGCCCCACCTTCGCATTTCTGAAAATCGGGATCTTGCATTCTAAACCTCCATGGCGGTGGGTATAAAACACGTGAATCGCATTCCGATTTGCGCCCCGGTGGGTTCATAAAGTGGGCAAGGAAATAAATATATGTAAAAGTCATTTCTTTGTCCCAGAATTCAAAATCACTTTCATCTGAGCAATTGACAAAAACGCAACGACCTTCTAGAATCCATCT
>NC_051408.1:1095083-1095467 GCF_015228065.2 Penaeus monodon
CATCTGATTTCCATGACGGGAGGCTGACTCCTCTCCTCTCGGCCTTCTGTTGCACATCCCCTCAGCGCCTGATTTTCCACGGTGTGATCACACACTCCGCCCTGTCTCTGTGTTGGGAGCACGCTGCTTGCGGATCTGAAAGATGATGGGAAGAGTTCAAACCAAACTTTTAAATCCTTGGGATTCAGAATAATAAAGAAAGGAAAATTGAGAAGACCTAGAGACATGCTAATCAGTAGGTTCCCACTACATTCTCTTGGTTTAAAAAGTGATTTTAATAATGTTGGTCATTATCCTTATCATTCAAGATATTGGTATTAGACTATCCTTAATACTTGCATGTGTTTATATATTAGTATCTGAATGAACATACATGTATGTGCG
>NC_051408.1:1095619-1095833 GCF_015228065.2 Penaeus monodon
GCCAAGAGAGCCTCTAAGCAGGTCGGTTCGAGTCCTCCCGCATGCGGCAGGAAGGCCGTCCACTGCTGTAATGGCCTCCACTTGCCAAATAAAAGGCTTTCCTAAGGTGTCATCCTAGCGCTCACTAAACGAATCTATCTATTTCTATCTATATAATCCTGGACAGTCGGGATAATAGTCTCCATTTGTCAAATTAAAAGGACCTGCCTAATAG
>NC_051408.1:1095887-1096019 GCF_015228065.2 Penaeus monodon
ATCCTAGAAACTTAGTTTTACTAAATCAGCTATTTCTACTTCAGTCAGTTGAACAATAATTTGGCTATGTAATATCATTTGCAATCTAGTGGGCTGAACAGAATGCCATATATCATTCGAATTTCACATGTA
>NC_051408.1:1096451-1096576 GCF_015228065.2 Penaeus monodon
CCTTTACCGTTTCGCAAAGTGGTTCATGGTGTGCAAATGAACTTAATAAACATTCCAGCGTTTTTCCTTCTAGAGTGAAAGCCCTCAGCCATCCAGCATAGACTTCAGGGGCCTCAGCTGGCGAC
>NC_051408.1:1096596-1097089 GCF_015228065.2 Penaeus monodon
GCCAAATTACAACTGTATAGGTCCGATTATAGCTTTAAAATGCCCATAGAATAGTTCATTTTTTCTATTTTATCTACAACTTCGCTCGCCAACCCACCTTGCTTTCCCTCCCCAAGAAAATGCTGAACGATGCCCCTGAGAGACTTGCTATGCACTGCATTACCTCTGCAGACCGCAAAGCCATCGCATCTAGTCACAACCGAGACACGCGAGGGCATGTACCTTGTAGGTGAGGGAGCCGTTGATGCAGAGGAGGAAAAGCATCACGAGGAACTGCGCGAGGGTCAGGCCAATGCCCGTGTAGGTGAAGGTGTTTTCCTGGTCGTAGCTGCGTCGGTCCCAGAAGCTGTGGTAGTAGCGGGACTTCTGCACCAGCCAGCGACTCACGAAGAACACGTTGATGATGATCACGGCGATGGGTTTCAGCAGCCACGTCCAGGCCATCAGGGGTTTGCGCTACGGGGAGGCATAGGATGGGAGGTGGGTTGGGTGT
>NC_051408.1:1097233-1097963 GCF_015228065.2 Penaeus monodon
ATGGTAGTGGGTCCTGTATTTCTCATGGTGTAAACATTCCTGATTAAGTTGAAACCATTTTTCTTCTCTGTCTCTTGCAAAAATCTGTAATCTGATATCACTCCACATTTCACATTTATATTTTGTATTATTATATTATAATTGCCCTGGAGTCAAGCCAAGTGAAGAGCCAAGAACTGAAATACTAAAATTATTCACATACACATTAACAAGCCTAAAAAAAAAGAGAATCACGGCCAACCTTGCACAGGCCGACGATGAGGATGGTGGAGAAGAAGAGGCAGCCGACGCCCTCCGCGATGCCGATGTTCACGCGCATGCTGTGGTCTACGGGGGAAGGGGGGGGGCGTTGACAAAGTATGTCATATTTATTATACATACACATTTATATGCATCTGTAGTTCTGTCTGTCTCTCACCAGCGAGACAACCTACTGGTGGGGGAATTTTAAGAAAACTGAGTCAAGCGTCCTTTTAGCCACTGATAAGACAGTCCTATTAACTGGAGGATTGCATTGCTATTCGTCCCACAGACTTCAGCGGAGTCTCAGGATCTAGAGTGATTTAGATTTAAAGATAATAAGGGCTGCAAGTATCTCACAACCGAACTCTCGAATTGCATGATATGGTACAACATTCATTTTGACAGAAGGGATCTAATTTGTTCCCCTCGCCAGTGCCTTTACAGATGTTCTACATCTCAGAAGTTTACACTTACCCGGAATACTAAG
>NC_051408.1:1098388-1099390 GCF_015228065.2 Penaeus monodon
TAATCCTTGGGTAGTAACGTAGAATGGACCTCATCTCTGCCATTCTCAGAGGTAGGTGGCAAGCCAAAGATTTCAGTATCCATACATGGATACCAGGGTTGGCACCAACTGGCACTCGGGCAAAAGGAGTTTCCCTATTTCCTACCTCTGACTCGCCGGGCACCCTCTCCTTAGGTCCCACAGCTTGCCTGATCAGAAGAGAATATTATCCCTAACTCGAGCATCTTCTCTCAAATGACGCAGTGCCAGTGTGCGTCTCACGGATGCACACTGACTGGGAAATAGCATCAGAAATCAGTCCATTCCCCAGAGTCATCCTTTGACCCCAGAGCACGGAGAGCAGGTGGCACTGATGCCTCCTGCCACTCCTCTACTGAGGAAAGGCACGCAGGCAATAAACACTAAGCTGATGCACACATGCGTGCTTGTGTGCATGTTTGAATGTGTGTATGAGTATGTGCGAGAACGTGCATGATTAACTATGTGCATGCGTAAACCCTCACACAACTACAGAAAGTGACAGACTAGCAGGTCTCCGCTTACCTGACAGGTGGAGGTAGTGCTCGCACCAGCGGATGCCATAGTTCGAGTGGCACCTGTAGTGGACGCCGAACTGATAGCCATAGAAGGCGCAGGTGGCGACCCCGTGCAGCTGGGAAGGAAGATTGCGTTGTGACATTTTTTTTTTTACGATTTGAAATAGATCTCTCCAAACAGTTTCCTACTACAAGTACAATTATCATTTATCACATGTGTTTTAATGATATCAAGTTATGACCACAGGACCGGACTAAAGAGGAGAGCGGAACGCCCACACAAAAGGGTCCTTAACACAGTGTAATGGGATCGCGGGTATTGTTGACATTTCAGAAAGTCTATTAGACTAATAACTTCACTGAATCAGAGTCGACCCTTATACCTGAGAATAAGGATAAATGAAAGATAAATAATCTTCAGCGATCTTTTGACAGGAGTTAAGGCCGCCTTATATAACCTTTTACC
>NC_051408.1:1099408-1099515 GCF_015228065.2 Penaeus monodon
GCAAAGGATGTTTTCTGTTTTACTCCTATACAGTGTTATTGCAGTGGATGTTTTTGCTGCACCATAATCACTATTACTCTTATAGTTTTTTGTCGGCTTCATAGCAT
>NC_051408.1:1099717-1099820 GCF_015228065.2 Penaeus monodon
ATTTTAGTATTACATCCACAGATGTCGGTGGGAAGTACACGGATTACAGTCTTGATTTTCAGTATTGTTCTATTGTTGCCAGAATTACGATGATAAGTTTCAG
>NC_051408.1:1101004-1101369 GCF_015228065.2 Penaeus monodon
CTGTATTGTCACATCTATCATAATATGAATATATCAGAAACCTTTCCACAAAATTTAAAACGGAAAATCACCAGATCACAGGCGGCGATCAGGAGGCCGAGGTTGACGATATTCCTCAGCGAACAGGCCATGGCGGGGAATCTGGACCGCGCTGGAGCTCACGCCAACAGCCCTGGAGGGAAAAGACACGAATCACTTCAAGTTTGGGTGAGATGGAGGGAGGCAGACACGGATCACTTCAAGTTTGGGTGAGATGTACTATAGATTGATAGATGGTAGGTGTATAGGGAGACATTAGATATATATGAGATGCGTGAGGCAGACAGGGATCAATGCATCTGGGGATTTTCGCTAGGTTGCATTTG
>NC_051408.1:1101554-1101793 GCF_015228065.2 Penaeus monodon
GTATGTAGGAGATCGGGAGCAATTGATCTGGTATGTTTGGATTAAATGTATTATAGATTGAAAGATAGGTAGAATATGTATTTGAAGATGTGTGCATGGACAGATATATCGGTTTAGGTTCAAATCAATGGCAAGTTACTAGGGGTAAAGTAGCGTGATTGTTTAAAAAATCAATGGCAAATTACGTGAAAAACTAAATCCCAATACGTAAGTCGACTCCATTGTTTACAAATTAATAA
>NC_051408.1:1102217-1102649 GCF_015228065.2 Penaeus monodon
TAGTGTGGTTGGACGGTTCAGTCAGGGTTCGAGCTGTGGCGACATTCTCCTGCGCCCTGCTACGTCTGCCTGCAAGGATGAGGCTGTCTGATTTCCGTTTCTGAGCTCTTCTTGTTCACGGTGCATGCAAAACCCGATGCATGGCAGTTTGGCGGAATCGCAACGACTACGAACTGCTGCCTCGGCGGGATTTTCCCAGAAGAACAACGACACGGGATCATAATGAATCATTCCCGAGGCGCTTGTGGAATAAGGAATTACCGACTTGGAATGGTCTTCGAGCAAACAGCATTCGATGCCACGACGGCTTCAAGAGCTGACAGTGTACAGTATGTACTAAATTTATAGAATGGTCGATAAATGAACAGACGGACTGAGAAAGATATATGGTGGGGGGGCGTAATATAGGACGCATTTGTCAATCTACATTCA
>NC_051408.1:1102702-1102802 GCF_015228065.2 Penaeus monodon
CGAACAAAGAGTCTCGTATCTCGAGTTTACAAAAACCCAAAACGAATATAGGAAAAGTTCACTTCCTGTGTCCACAAGTTATCTAAGGAATATTTGTTCT
>NC_051408.1:1103330-1104057 GCF_015228065.2 Penaeus monodon
AGGCAGCGGGATCGTATTTTGCTTCACACGCTAAAAAGTCTCTTATTACCAGCAGCCTCGATGCAGCGTTGTTTTGGCCAACCCTCTGGTGCAGTCGGGCACAAGGGCGCAAAGTCCTCAGAGAAAACAGCTTCGTATTTATCTAACAGATAATCGACGGATGTTTTAGCTGCAGCTGAGAACTGAAGCCTACATACTGGTTAAGAGGATAAACAGTGTCAACATCTACCGCGGCATCTTAAAACACAAAAAAAAATCTCACTTCCTGTCTCCATCTGTTCGTAGAATGAATGTCGTGTTGTTGGCCTTGAGATTCGAAAATATGTGTTATGATATGATGAGTTATAATAGTGAAATCTAATAAGCTTTTCTGACCTTTTATTACCGTATGTGCTCTTGCTATAATTCGTTTCGCTGTTACAAATATCTGCAGACATGACCACTTCTCATCAGGGATTTTAATCTATGAAAGAATAGGGGGTGGAAGGGAGAAAGATTCGACATCAAAATTTATTCGAATAAACTGGAGACCCATTAAAAAACTGATTCACGATCCCCTCTCGTGAATAGCACCCGAGACTCGCCTAATCCTTTCTGCGGCAGCTTTTTCTCTAACCTTCCTCCTCTACCTCACACGGGACTTATTAAGATAGGGATAAGGATAACCTACGTTACCTCATCCTTTTGAGATGTAAGCTTTTGTCTCGATAAACTTGTCAAAGCCAAG
>NC_051408.1:1104134-1104613 GCF_015228065.2 Penaeus monodon
AAGGTTACATGCTTTAATGGCGAACGTGTGCTGTCATGTACTTACAAGAAGAATGGTAAAGACTTCGAATTTAGATACGAAATGTATTTTACAACAAAATCTTGTGATGCACAGATGAGAACCAATGCATTTAATTCGCAATAAAAACATCCGTGTTCGGTTGACGTCGGAAAGACCTGTTAATTACGTCTCCCGATGTGCTGCCCCTTTTGGTGAAGGTGCTTGGGTTGTAGTAAATGTCTTGATTTAGAATAATCATCAAGAACTGGCATCCAAACTTCATTATCGCAGTGTCTAAGCGATTCCGACTTTGGTTAGTTCGGATCGACAAGAAAATGGTTAACCGTTTGCTATTTCCCCTTAAATTACAATTTTTTTTAATAATAAAATATTTAAATGAATTAAAAAATATAATCGATTAAAAAATTGCTAACATACTAGAAAAAAACTTCATTAAAAAATAATAATAATAATTAAAA
>NC_051408.1:1104753-1104837 GCF_015228065.2 Penaeus monodon
TTTATATCATAGAGACTAAGAAGCTGAAGAAAAAAAAAGTTCAGCGTCGCATCTCCTGCTATGTCTTTCTCCTACACAGAACCC
>NC_051408.1:1104997-1105202 GCF_015228065.2 Penaeus monodon
CGCGTGTGCAATCAGTTAGTTGACCGTGATGTATACAATATATCTAGAATACCAATGATGAATATACTTACTTTTTAAAGAATTATTAGTTACTTTGCTGTATTTCTAATATCCTTTACACCTGGTATACTAACAAATTAAAGTTATCTTGACCAAAGATACTGTCTACGCAGTTATTTGCAATACAGTAACTAATTGAATCTTG
>NC_051408.1:1105251-1105521 GCF_015228065.2 Penaeus monodon
TTTCACAAGACTCACCTAATCCACACTAGAACAGTAAGCCACCTTCTTTTCACCGAGCCGATTCCAAAGGCCTTGTTTTTGAGCGTGACCAAAGGCGAAATTTCTGGCCTCGAGTCCCGCGCGCGGCCGCCGCTGTGCCGAGCGGGAGGAGGCGCCGCGACCACCGACCGGGACGCCGTTGTTGCCAATGATCGGCTATTTCTAATTTTGGGAGTTGGACTATTCTTATACCTTACGTGTTGCTCTGTCCTGCATCTGCGATTTTTCGAG
>NC_051408.1:1106157-1106223 GCF_015228065.2 Penaeus monodon
TTAGTGTAAATCTTAGGATTTTCTGAGTCTTGTTCACCCCTTTATGTTCTTTTATGACCCTTTAAG
>NC_051408.1:1106409-1106479 GCF_015228065.2 Penaeus monodon
GAGTCTTTACCTATTTTCAATGGAACTTATGCTTCCTAGAATTCATGAACCGTTTTATAAGAAATAAGTA
>NC_051408.1:1106707-1107105 GCF_015228065.2 Penaeus monodon
TTTTTCTCTCTTTTCCGTGTTAGTCAAAGCGTCGTTCACTGTTGATAGTTAAGCTGTTGGCGCGTATTATGAATGGCTTATTAAATACTTAAGTATATTACACTTTACCGTCGCTATAAATAAATAAAAAAGTTAAAATGTTTGCAAGGAGGGAATTAATATTGCATCTTCTCCATTTTTCTTTTCTTTTCTTCATCTCCCCCTTCCCTCCTTTGGCTTAGTCTCTCAAACACACACAAGTTCACTCTCTATCTCTATCTATTTTTCTTGTTTGGCGCTATTTGTCTATGTGTACATGTGCATGTGTATTTATCCCTGTTATTGTGTCTATAGCTTTCAAATCTCATTCTTTCCTTCTGATTGCCTCGTCTGCCTGCCTCCTCTCCGTCCCCCCCCCC
>NC_051408.1:1107198-1107303 GCF_015228065.2 Penaeus monodon
CACCCTCCTGGTGGTCTGCTACTATGGTGCCTTAGGTTGATACTGCTGAGGACGACCCCGTGGCCTGAGGTGCCAACATAACGAATGAGAGAGCAATGAATATTC
>NC_051408.1:1107480-1107873 GCF_015228065.2 Penaeus monodon
GCGGAGGACCTTTGACCGATGGGGTTTGTGGGTGATCGAGGTCGCTGTGCTGGAATATGCACAAAGCTGCAAAGACCGTCTGTTGCCGTTGCTTCATCGAATAGGTTCAGAACTGTGCGGTGTTCGAGGCTACCAATCAGTGAAATATCTGGACAGCTATATATTGCCTTAAGCCTGTACAGATACAGGAGCGCGCCGTCAAAGGTCTGGGCATAACTATGTGAGCGTGCGCCAGAAAATCGGTTTCGATTTTATAAAGACTTCGCTACGCATGATCTGAAGGCGCTATCGACGCAGATGATGTATGATGTCATGATGCATTTATAAATCCGTATGTGATTCGATCGAGCTGGCAGAACTTTTAGTCAGGAATCCTATATTTGTTTGTGCAAG
>NC_051408.1:1107992-1108241 GCF_015228065.2 Penaeus monodon
CATTCATATATATTGTCTTATTTTCTTTATTTTTCACCAGTGTCACTCTTATACAAAATATCAGTCACGAAGCCTCTCCCCTCTGCTTCTACGATCATCCCATTCAGCTAACTCGCCTTCTCGGAGCGCGTGCTAAGCGGCGCAGGTGGAAGGCGCGTTGCCGCTGTCATTAATAGAAGAAGACGAAGAGAGAGAGAGAAAGATTATATGTGCATGTTTGTACATAAACATATATATGTATGCAGGTGC
>NC_051408.1:1109624-1109733 GCF_015228065.2 Penaeus monodon
GGGTCAAGGAACTCCGCGCTGAAGAGGCAACAGTGAAGTGCCCGACGCAGATTGCAAGAAGAAATTACGCAATGAGGCCTGCGTGGCTGACCGAAGTCTCTGCTGCGCC
>NC_051408.1:1110004-1110414 GCF_015228065.2 Penaeus monodon
CGCACTGAACGCGCAGAGACGAAAAGAGCAATTTTCTCATCGAAAGGAAAGTGCTTTCGCGCCCCGCGAATTGATCGATTGTTAAGAGGACGCGTTTTGAGCCCGCGCGCTCAGCCACCGCACGCGACGCCAACATTAACAACTTGATTAAATGTCAAAAAGGAAATTACCAGCCGTGACATCCCCGAAGCATCTCTGTCCAGAATTCCTGGCTTCTTCCGTCACCGCCACGTGGAGTGCGTGACGGCGTGACGGCGTGACCCAGATGGCGGGCCTCGAGTCCCGCGAATACGACGTAGCTCGTAGGTGCAAGGGGGGGGGGTGAGAGCCAAGGAGATGCGTAGGCTCTGCGAGATGTAGCATAGACTCCACAAATAGCCATGTAGGCAATAGACGAAAAAAAATCAAGG
>NC_051408.1:1110567-1111581 GCF_015228065.2 Penaeus monodon
TTACACGCACAGATACGCGGCAGCTGCAAACAGTACTCAAGTGTAAAAAAAAACACGTATTGTTTGGGTAGAAACCCATTCTGGTAGAGGTATGTTCTCGCTGACGTTACTGAGGAAAGTAAAATATACCGCAGGTTTTGGGGATAAGGCACGGGCCCTTTGCAGCGAGCCAAGTACTCCCACGCCAACATGACTTGAACTTTGACCCAGCTCATGAGTTACTAATAGAAGGTATATCATCTTAAGAAGGGCTTTGGGCAAGGAAAACGAACTGAATGCATCAGAACTGTTATCTCTTCAGAGTGGAATATCCACGAGGGACGGAGGTATCATCCTCCTTTCTTTTGTACTTTTTGTAACGTAAATCCTTTATTGAACCTCCTGCCGATGTTCTGAATTTGATAGAGGGGAAACTTTACCTTAAAAAAACACTCGAGCTGAAAAATAACTTTAAAAGCAGAGCCAAATGATATTCATTGTTCTGTGTATATATATACAACCAGGTCCTCTCCTGCTTTATTCATGATGCATTACTTAAGTAAACCAACTTGACTCGAAGTTTATCACAGAATTCTGCACAGATTTAGTTACTATGTAATTAGATACATACTAAAATTTTTAAAGGAAATACCTGCCAGGGAAGTTGATGGTTATTTGAGAACCAGTGCCAGCCTCAGATCCAATGTTGGCATTAAAGAAGAGCTGATCGGTTCACTGACTAACAGACGTAGAGGTACAATGTATAATGCGAATACGAAAGTAGTTGATAAAAATCGGCAATTATGCTTACATTCAAATGCATACATAAACTTTAAACGTTAAAAATTTGCATATACGATGATTAGTGAAAAAAATACTTTGCTATAATGCTACTGTAATGGCTATTTTATATTCTTGAACTAAGTAGTATATTGATAAAGGTAAATATTATTCTAAAGTAAATAAGTATTAGTAAGTATTAATATAAATGTAAATTGTACTCGGTAAATTTACATTTCGGCTCTGCTAGCTGTT
>NC_051408.1:1111856-1112073 GCF_015228065.2 Penaeus monodon
AACAAACCTCGGGTGAGGGCGCTGCTGTCAGCCCGCGCGAGGCTCGTCACAAAGCCTTGGTATTACGTCCTAATTTGCTCCCATTTAGTTAGCTCATGGGCGTAATGATCAGCGCTTTGGGTGCCATTAGCGCCGCGTCTCTCTCTGCCATACAGCCGCGGGAGTACTCGGCTCCTGGCGAGAGTTCGTCGCGGGAGAGGCCTCGGAGCAGCGGCAG
>NC_051408.1:1114032-1114276 GCF_015228065.2 Penaeus monodon
CCCGTCCTCCACATGACACTACAGCATGAAACCCACTATTCCAAGCCCTACATAGATACATTTTCCTTCATCCAAGTCACATGGTACATATCTCTATCATTCGTCATTTTTTCCTTCCCCCACGAAAAAGAGGTGCTATAAATTGGGTTTCCCGCGTTTCGTAAGCTTTTTATTCGGTCAGACGAGAATCCAGTTTCGTCTGGGTGAATCGGGACGTGTTAGTTAAGAGGTTATTTTCTCGATA
>NC_051408.1:1114323-1114549 GCF_015228065.2 Penaeus monodon
TTCTTTGTCTAATATTTCCCGAATGTATAAGGATGTAGAATTCATGTTTTTTTTGTTTTTTTTCTGGGGGGGTATCTTAGGTTTTACTACTAAGAGCATTGTTAGAAAAAATAGTGAGATTAGATAAAGTCTATAGTAGGTAACTAGAAACAGATGAAAGAGTTTATTAATATCAACCTCAATAAAAGCTAAACGGGACAACGATAGACATTGTTTTCTCTACTCC
>NC_051408.1:1115804-1116149 GCF_015228065.2 Penaeus monodon
GAAACCCCACGACCCTTCGAGGCGGTGCAGAAGCGTGCAATCAGCATCATCGCTGCCTTATGTAAGAGGGAGCACACGAATGGGTTTCTCTATAAGTATAGTCTACAAAACTTCATGATATCAATATATTCTCATGTTCAAATTGTATCTTTAAATGTCTAAAGGGGTTAGCTATACACCTCTTCTTCCTTAACCAAATAAATAGAAGATACCCCACAAGAAACAACAATACCGTCATAGTACCTTCCGCGTCCTCCTCTCAGTCACAGACGAATGTTAAGTTCTATGGACCAAAAATTTATAGTGAATTAGCATATGATGTAAGAAGTAAGACCACATTTATAC
>NC_051408.1:1117309-1117467 GCF_015228065.2 Penaeus monodon
GAAACAATGTCTACCGCTGCCTTTTGTATTCTTTCGTCTATATCTATCTGCATAATAAAGACTTGATCTAATCTCACTACTTCTTTTCTTACAATGCTCTTAGTAGTAAAATTCAAAATAAAGAAAATTAATTAAATCTATAACATCGGTTTATGCTC
>NC_051408.1:1117757-1117975 GCF_015228065.2 Penaeus monodon
GAAAATAACCAGACGAAACTGGATTCTCGTCAGACTGAACGCAAAGATTATGAAACACGGGAACACCGGGTTTCATCACCTTTTTGTATTAGGAAGGACGGAAAAAATGGCTTCAGTGATCAAGAAATTTTCCGTGTGACTTGGATGAAGGAAAATGTGTCTACGTAGGGCTTGCAATATTGGATTTCATGCTGTAGTGTGATGTAGGAGACGGGAGG
>NC_051408.1:1119850-1120165 GCF_015228065.2 Penaeus monodon
CCTACAAGGTATTAATGAGGTAGTATCGACACCGATGAGACAAATCTCCTGCACTTGAGAAGATCTTCATTCTTATTCATATGGTTTCTAGTTTTCGCAATGAGAATGTTCGTAACTGCTTGTTTATATAGATCAAAAATAGATAATCATTAAGGGTTATGGCGAATTATTTGATTTGATCCGGTAATCCATCATATACATTTAACTCTTTATTTATTATCTTTGTTACATATGATAATTTATCAAAAAAGTCCAGACCGAGAGGACTGGTGAACGCAAAGATCATTTACAGTATTGTCTTTAAGCCTCAATACT
>NC_051408.1:1120325-1120522 GCF_015228065.2 Penaeus monodon
ACATTTCCTTGTTATTCTTATTGTTGAAGTGATTCTAACAAACAAAAATAAGCGAAACCCACAGCAGGAGAAGTCAACAACCAGTTGATCTCAACAATAACAGCTTCCATGGACAGTGACGTCACCAGGGAGTTGAGTGACGTTATGCTGCGTCACTCTCGTATCTTGCTAACCAGCCTCATCCGGTGTCGTTGTTG
>NC_051408.1:1120945-1121392 GCF_015228065.2 Penaeus monodon
ATTCACAACTGAAGGTTTATGACGAAAACACGAAGCGGTTGAGGCGAATCAAACTTGTAAAATCCAGTCAAAGGAGAGTTTAGAAATTCCACTGCCTCCTTCTGCTTGCGTTTTCTATCGGAGTTTTATGTTTGAGTCTCATATTACAATAACAGTTTCATTATCTTAAGGTTGTGTACTTCGTTATGCTTTTTTAACATTCCAAGTATATTAATATTCCCGTCAATCCCTCAATCATTTTAATTCTTTAATATTTTTTAATCACACTATAAGAAGACTTCTGTCTCTAAAGACAAATGATTAAAGCGTAAGAAATTTAAAAGAAATTATATAAGCCCCAGGTTGGGTCTATCCACCTTCACGACGTTTCGAGTCGGCTTATATCTCCCTATCAGGTGATGAGACCAACACGCCAAGTCGGATCCGGAGTTTGATAAGGAGGTTTCG
>NC_051408.1:1121665-1122001 GCF_015228065.2 Penaeus monodon
TACGTAACGGCGGTTGAGCAAGGCAACGACTTAGCGAGAATTGGATAAAGTTCAACAAATGGTGTAATTAAGAAGTCGCTCTTCATTACACCAGGATCTATGCGTGATTAGTTAAACCCTATTTATAAATCGAGGCGGTTGGGAAGAAACCAAAGGGAGATAGAGACACGATACGCCTAGGAATGTCATCAGTGGGATTTTTGTATCGAAATGTCCCAGAAACAGGTGACAGGTGGAGAGATGTAATCATATACTAAAGGAATTTGCATATCTTTGAAGACTGTGCTATGATGGTATTGGTATATCGGTATACGGCGAAAATGATGGATATGTGTA
>NC_051408.1:1122251-1122616 GCF_015228065.2 Penaeus monodon
ACACCTGCAGAGAAAAGTTTCCCTTCGAAACGCTTCACTCTGCTAGCGCACTTTGTACAACGAATATCATAACATATACATAAACATTCGCACCATCCTCTTGACAAAGGAAAGGCTGAGCAAAACAAACATCTCATTCAAAGCCGTTATGTCAACACACTCGCAACCACACTCAACCACACGCAAGCACACGCCACTCCGTAAAAGCGCGTGTCCTGTGTTTATTCATGCCTCCCTAATTATGGGATGTGGCACTCCTCTGCCGTGCCATTTAGCACTCCTTAATGCTGTGGGCATCCGAGTATCCTAGCACTGGGTCAAGAGCGTTGTGTCTGGATACTTATTAATTCCTACTCGTGTGTCTT
>NC_051408.1:1122674-1123145 GCF_015228065.2 Penaeus monodon
CCAACCTCTAGTTTATAAGGGTGTTATTTTCATCTGCACATCCTGTTTTCTATTCTAGGGTTTTTTTTTCTGTACATATTATCTTATCCTTCATTATATATACGTTTTTATGCTGTAAGTTCTGACGTGGTGCCAGCTGCAATTACTCCTGGAGACTGTTTAATTAACTGGCATACAATGGCCTTAACCTTAACTGAATTCACAGAACAAAAATGGATTACGCATTAATGTTGTTTAGAAGATTACAGCAAGATTAGTTGCAGGTCAGGAAATATTCGTATCATAATTCAGCTTTTCACTGCATTATGCAAAAAGATCGACTGTATTGTGCTTAAGGAGAGAATTTAAGGGAGAGGAAGATCAGAAACAGAAAGGAAGCAAAAGGAAGAGGAATCCATTTATTCGTACAATCGAAGGGAAATACCCAGCATCTTCATGTAACTGAAATTCCAGTATATATATAATGAAAAT
>NC_051408.1:1123653-1124001 GCF_015228065.2 Penaeus monodon
GTATGTATACACGTGCTTCTGTGTGCATGGATGCCCATTCAAACCTTGCTCTCTGCTGTTTCCATTTCCATCAACCCCCCCCCCTATGACAAAACAACGCCAACAACCAAACAGAAAACGAAATTCCTGCGACTGGGAAAAAAAACCCCCCCCTCAACAAACGGGACGTCACCCCGTAGTAGGGACGTCACAGCCAAGCGGCCTGCCATTCAAAAAGCGTGTGCGTTCCGGTTTGCAAGGGGTTTGGCAGTGCAAGGTGACTGTTGCTGTGGTCGCGCGAGGAGGAAATGCGGTGGGGTTAGAGGGAAGTAAGAGGAGAAAATGTCAAAGGGGTTTTTAGATTTTGAC
>NC_051408.1:1124190-1124330 GCF_015228065.2 Penaeus monodon
CGCGTGCTAATTATCACCTTTAGCTTACATCCTCCCCCTCTCGGCTCTAAACCGGAGCTTGTCGCTTCCCTTTATTTTAAAGAAAAAATAACGACCTTTAAATTCCCTCAAAGGGTTAAATATATCCTAAGGGAGGGCCC
>NC_051408.1:1124888-1125002 GCF_015228065.2 Penaeus monodon
TTTTTTTTTTTCCTCTTTCCCTTCCTTTTCCTTTTTCCCTTTTCCCCGGGGTTTTCCAATGAATTTTTTTTTTTTTTTAACCCCCTTTTTTTAAGCCCAAAAAATTTGGGGGAA
>NC_051408.1:1126237-1126563 GCF_015228065.2 Penaeus monodon
TCAAACCTTGCTCTCTGCTGTTTCCATTTCCATCAACCCCCCCCCCCCCCCATGACAAACATAACGCCAACAACCAAACAGAAAACGAAATTCCTGCGACTCGTGAAGAAAACGCCGCCTCAACGAACGGTGACGTCATCCCGTAGTAGCGTGACGTCACAGCCAAGCGGCCTGCGTCATTCACAAGCGCTGTGCTGTTCCGGTGTTGCAAGGGCGATGGCAGTGCAAGGTGACTGTTGCTGTGGTTCGACGCGAGGAGGAAATGCAGGTGCGGTTGAGAGGGAAGTAGAGAGGAGAGAAATGTCCAAAGGATTTTAGATTTTGAC
>NC_051408.1:1126767-1126894 GCF_015228065.2 Penaeus monodon
TATCATCCTTTAGCTTATCACTCCTCCGCCTCTCGTGCTCTAGAACCGGAGCATTAAGTCGCTTCCCTTTACTTTAAGAATAAAATAACGACCTTAAGTTCCATCAAGGTTAAGCTAATAGTCCTAA
>NC_051408.1:1127395-1127703 GCF_015228065.2 Penaeus monodon
TCGTTTTACCAATGAATCTAACTTCAGCCACAAATGAATGTTTAAAATTACATTAATTTTCACATAACATTATCCCTATCCTATCAGTTACCTTTCATGAACGCAGCGTTATCTCGACCACCATTGTGTTTACAATTGCAAGTGTATGAGGGTTTGTTATTTCCTTTCTTGAATATAGATTAGATAATCCGTCTCTGTCAGAATAAATTTGAATTGCAACTTTTGCCTCGAGATGCGGGTTGAGACGCGGGACCTCCGGCGCTGGTGACGTCACGCGTTGCTCTCGGCTGGGCCCGGCGAGGCGCTCA
>NC_051408.1:1128110-1128212 GCF_015228065.2 Penaeus monodon
TAAACCGAGCCACCATAAGTAAGGGTCATTGGGAGGGAAAATTGCGGTGCCTAAGCGAGACCTCGAGGCCAGATTCTGTGTCTGTCTGTTCTGTTCCTATCG
>NC_051408.1:1128561-1128836 GCF_015228065.2 Penaeus monodon
GTGAAACTCCTGCGGCAGATCACGTTGTCGCAACCTGCGTCTCCTGGAAATTAAATTTTGAATCACGTAGATAGGATTAAACCTCACGTATCTTTCTGTTTTTTTGTTTTTCTTCAATATTAACTTAGATCAGATGTCTCTTTTCTGTTTTGCTGCCTCCTACGAAAAGCATTTTAAGGATACTTATATTCGAATCCGTATATATAGCTGACTTAACACAGTTGCCAAAAAATGTTCCATCTCGGATTTCAGAATCTTAAATCTTTAAGATTTTG
>NC_051408.1:1129151-1130120 GCF_015228065.2 Penaeus monodon
CAAAATCTCATCTGGCGGCGCCCGGGTTAGCGAGGCTGCCCTCAGTCCTTCCGCCGCACTCCTCGTTGCTCACAGATTCTGATCCCATTTCTTCTCACCCAAACGCCACATCGCGGTACGGTATATATCGGCTTATTTCATTCACTGTTCTTCGTGCTTTCCCTGTGCCATCAGTTTTAGTATAGATTGAGTAGTGCATCCTACTCTCAGTACATTATACACAATCACCATCAGACTCAATCATACTTGATTTTCTAACTATGAAAGGCCAACATACACTTCAGATTCACTTATTTACGTCATAGTTACACCCACTACCCGGCGACAATATTAAACTTGTATTTAATGTATTTCTTTGAATTTAATATGGATATATGTGTAACTATGCATGTATGTGACTTTTAACAGCAAATTTCAGTTACCTAAAATAAAACTGCTCAAAAATATTATGTGAACAGTAATGAATCCATTTTGTTCAAAGTAAAGAGAAAAACGTGTTTTCTTTTTTTTATTTCATCACCGAGAACAAGATTTTTGAAAACAGTGAAATGGCATGGAAAAGAAAAAAAATCACTTAAATCTATACATAAATCTATACATACCTTTTCACGGACAATTATTGACCATCAATTTGCAATATAAAAAAATCAAACATTGTTGCGAAAATAACGAATAATAAGAACCTGATCTTATGAGAAACAATACAAACTACAATGGATCTGACTGTCAGCCCAGGATACTAATGAGTGAACAGGAACGGCCTTTTTTCCTTTTATCCTTCTGAAAAAGACTTAGGCAATGTCGACTTAAAGGAAAGGAAGCCGATCCTTCGATGCTTCCGAATCTTAAACGTTTTCTTAAGGAGTGTTAAGGTTGTGAAAGGCTTGCAGGAAAAAATGATGTTTCCTCCCCCCTTCTTCATGCGTGGATGGTGGGACTCAGCGAGCACAGGCACTGCGAATAGCTCAT
>NC_051408.1:1131128-1131342 GCF_015228065.2 Penaeus monodon
CATAAATCTCCTCAAAGTCCCCCGTCCTCCGCTGGCAACGCTCAGACCAGTGGCGTTGGCAGTTGCCACACGTTGCCACCGGAAGTGCAGCTCATTTCTTCATCCTTCTGGACTTGGAAAAAGACTCGATTCCACTTTTTCCTATTATGATTATCAAGTGTTTAAATATACCTTCGTGTCTGCGTATATGAATGCATAGATGCCAGGCTAGAAC
>NC_051408.1:1131589-1132731 GCF_015228065.2 Penaeus monodon
AGCAGAGGGCATGAATGAAACAGCGGGTGCTACATCTTCATTGCAATTTTATTCACTGGGAAACCCCAAGCCGCGTTCCTTCCACAATCAGATTTCTCCGAGAGTCAAAACTGACACCAGGACACAAGGGCCACTCGCCTCCTTTACACTGCTCAAACATATTTTATATTTTTTTTCTATTACCTTAAAACAAAGCACTGAAAAATAAAAATGGTTACGTTTTTTCATGTATAGAGATTATATTCTTAGAAGATATCCAATGTTTTCTTTTGTTGTTGTTGATTTTTTTATGAAGAAAGTATTTCTTATTTCATGTACACTTTATTTCTGACCATCAAAATTTGCATTCGAAGCAACTCCGATTATCTGAACTGAAAGAAAATGGTCAGTCACGAGTCACACCATTTCTTCAAAAAAACAAAAACAAAAATCTTCCGTTTTCTACAAAGCAAGAAGCTCACTGCAGACAAGCTAAACTTCAATAAATATCCGAAAAAGCTAACTTGTTCTCCGACGCAATTCATGAAGCAGGCTTCCCATCGGGTGTCTGCATCATACGAAGCTAACTTATCCTCCAACGTTTCAAAATAAAGCTAGCCAAATCTGCAATAGATCCCATAATCTTCGTCGCCTCAAGGCTGTGGGATACGAGCCGATTTGACTTTTTTTTTTTTAATCCTTTAGTCCGTTTTGCATCACGGCGCCTCACGCTCTTTCTTAGCATATGTTACCAACGTGCACGATGTTGCATCCTGAAACAACGTAGCTATACACATATGAAAATATATATTGACACAAATTACACAAATCAACAACCAACTCTACAAAAATAGACGATAAAATGCCCAAACGAAACATCTTGACCTGCTGTTGCATCAAAGAAAAAGAAAAAAGAAATTTCTCCCATTATCGGCAACGAATGCATACAACAAAATGCAGAACAGGGGTCCATTAATTAGGCAACCCACATGCCGAACTTTTATTGTTACAGGAGTCACACTCTATCCGTTGCCAAAATACGCCATGGCAACAGTCAGGCGAAACATGCACTAATTTATCATATAAATGCATGACAATTGTACAACCAACGTATACTAGAGGTCATTCAGTCGCTTGACATTTAGCATAGGAACATTAGGCTT
>NC_051408.1:1132964-1133045 GCF_015228065.2 Penaeus monodon
ACTTGAAAGTCCTGGAATGGAAGACGAACACTGGGCTTAGTAACAAGCGACGTAAAATCTTTCTTTTTGTCTGTCTCTCGC
>NC_051408.1:1133096-1133201 GCF_015228065.2 Penaeus monodon
AACGGGAGTGCCATCCTCTTGGCCCTGTCCTTGTCCCCTGGCCCTCGCCTTAATTTTAATTGTTATTATGCTAATAACAATAATAAGAGTAATAATATTTTTTAA
>NC_051408.1:1133302-1133441 GCF_015228065.2 Penaeus monodon
GAAAGTGGAGTTAACGCCAAAAGGCTGAGATTGCCCTCCTAAGATACACAGTTTAAGCCCCGTGTTACGGGCGCGGGTAATGCCTGGAGATTATAAGCGTTTGGGGTATGAGCGCTGTAGTACACGCTAAAGGAAGTTT
>NC_051408.1:1133688-1134006 GCF_015228065.2 Penaeus monodon
TAGTATATGAAAAGGAAACAAGAACTGGCTTTCATCTGGTCCTCAAAGGCGACCTCCCCAGAGGATCGAAGTCCCCCACTCCGAAATTAGCAAAGCGTCGACCCCGAACACTGGCCATTAGGCATATCCACCCAGGTCACGACCCCCTCATCTCCCCAATCCATGTACCGAGCGACCGAGGGGATGGGTGGCTCCCCTCTCCTCTTTTTGACGCAAACGACACCGGATATCCTAAAAATAATGCTGTTGAAGGCTACAACAGAACTACGCCTCACGCGGTCGCGCTCTGCTGGGATTTCTGAATGTGTCACTTCCCGC
>NC_051408.1:1134061-1134806 GCF_015228065.2 Penaeus monodon
CATATGTCCTTGAGGTGATTAAAGAAAAAATAAAGGCATAAAAAACAATGACAAAAACACTCGCTAAGTTGTCCTTGTGAGCTGTGGAGGAAGTATAAAATAAAAAGTTGGTGAAATTATTTTGATAAACCTACTGACTGTCATTGTAAGGTATCGATAAGATGTAAGATCAATATATTAGTTGTAGTATCATCATATTACTTCAATTTAGGAAGAGGACGAATTAAGGATGATATAATGGAGGATTGAAAATTAAGATCTTGGTCTCTGTTTGAGAGCTAAAGGTGAAATGATGGATCTTTTGGAAAGTTGGAATTCTGCGGAAAGTTGAGAATGAAAAAAAATGTTTTTTTAGCTTTAGAAATGCAATCAAGCGTCTTTCGGAATATTAGAAATATGCTAATAGGTCTTTTTGGAGAGCTGAAAATAGTGAAGAGTCTCCGAGGTCTCGGGGTGTCGAAAGGGGTTTGAGCAAGACCTCGATTCCCGGGACTGTGGCTCATGGTAATGTGTCGCCTCATAGGCTTGTTAAGCTGTTGATGAGTTAAATACACCGGATTAATATGAATGAAGTTGGTTGAGGAGAGAGAACAAAATGAGATCAACAGAAGATTGTTCTACCACTATTAAGAATTTACCTTGTGCAGTTTATCTTTAAAAATATATTTTTGCGTTGCTGTTTGGTACAAAAAACATCGAGGTTTCGATATAAGAAGCAGATGAAAGCAAGAAAATGTTGGCTTCG
>NC_051408.1:1134897-1135438 GCF_015228065.2 Penaeus monodon
GAAACTGTACATATATAAAATAGCAACTGATCGCTCATACCTAAAACATACGTGATTATAAAATCTGCAATTTATTACCCACCTTAAAATGAAATATTCCAACACAGTTTTACTGACGTATAACAATTCAATAAAAGATCAAGACATAACAATACTCCTTGATAATCAACTTCATGCATAATTCGAAAATAATCTTCAAAATCTTTCTTTATTTAGCAAGTGGTCAATTCCATAAAAAAAATAGCGAAATGCAGTACAACTTATAGATACTTTATACACTTTTTCTAGTTCTCCTTTCTCGAAACAAGAAATTAAACTAGAGAAGAATTCATGACAGCCATTCACACGCCAGACGCTCGTGGGAGAAGACTTGCGGCACTGGAATCCTCTAACACGTGGCGAGCTCTTTGTGACAATGTAAGTCTTGAACTACAGAGGGAAGGTCTGTTGATGCGTGGAATCGTTAATGTGTATTTCGTGTTTGTTGTTTGGTCTAAATTTCTGTTTGTTTATCTCTCGAATACTTGCAAATTACGGGAAA
>NC_051408.1:1135626-1135734 GCF_015228065.2 Penaeus monodon
CGCGTGCTTTATACATACACATACTCTCTGGACGATAACAACCTTGTAGATCTATCCTGGTTTTAGGGAAATGCCATCACCTTTATAAAGTATTCCCTAGCTCAATCA
>NC_051408.1:1135762-1136617 GCF_015228065.2 Penaeus monodon
CATTTTATTGTGCTACAACCTTTAAGTAGCACACTGGCACTCTCTTGGCAGTTCCTTTACTTTCCTTTTGGCACATTGAACACTATGCTACGGTGATACAGAGAGACGCATACAAAATGCAATCTCTCTGTCTAACAAACACTGGGAGCAACATGTATAATACATAGCTTCATCACAATAAAAGAAATTCGATCACATTACCGAAAATATACAATAACGAATCTAAATGCACTGTTATACATTTCAATAATAAAAATAACTGAATGGAGGTAAACTATACAGTCATCCTCCTTTCATTGCTAATTTAGTTTTGTATATAAGATCAGAGAGTAAGAGATTCAGTTAAAGCATTCAGTAAACTAGCTCTCCAAGAGAGCGAATATAAACAACCTGTACAAAGAAAACTTCACCCAAAAAAGTGGAAATGACCACAAAATTCCTTCGAAAATATACTACATGTAAAACTGCATACAGGAGGCCTCGAGCCAAAGTTGGGTGTGTATCTCTCAATCTAACCTCCATGGCGGTGGGTATAGAACACACATTGAGTAATTCACATTCTGATTTCCGCTGTGGTGGGTTCATAAATCACGTAAAGTGGGCACGGGACGACATACAAGTAAGAATAAGTCATGCTTTTATCCCACAATTCAACAATCACTTTCATCTGTGCGGAAGAAAAGGCACGAGGGTTTCTGCAAGAAGAGAGAATCTGATTTTCAGGGCGGGAAGCTGATCCTCTTCTTGTCCTGACGATTCCTCTTGTGCAAATCCCCCCGGGCGCCTCCTCTTCTTTGGCGAATTACCTTATAAATAGACTGCGTTGGTCCCCATGAAGTATGGCACCTGACGTAT
>NC_051408.1:1136634-1136824 GCF_015228065.2 Penaeus monodon
TCTCTCTCAATAATGGGGATGAATCACATGCGGGTCACCATGCAGTGCCTCACTTAATGCGTGTTTCCATGGTGGTGAGATTATACACCCCGGTTCATATGTCAGTCTCCATGGTGGGGACACGCTGCTTGCGGATCTGGAAGAGGGACAGGCAATTAGTCCAAGGAAGGGGATTTTAACGCGAAATAAG
>NC_051408.1:1136859-1137011 GCF_015228065.2 Penaeus monodon
TTTTTGAAAGGGATCTGGAAGAGGGAGAGGGAGAGGGAATTAGCAAGAGATCTTAACCAGAAATGTGGAAGAAGTGATAAGGGTAACAATAGGGATCTCCACGAAATAAGCACATAGAAGATGATGAAAATGACGAAAAAAATAATGGAACG
>NC_051408.1:1137034-1138514 GCF_015228065.2 Penaeus monodon
GGGGGGGAGGGGGGACACCTTTGTTGGACTTACCTGTGTTTACGTCCTTGGAAGAACGAGCTAGACAGATTACGATATGAAGAAGACATGATAATAATGAGAGTTAAACTGAGGCCTGATGGAAATCCTACATTTTAAATTTATTTAGAACCACGAAAAAGAAAAAAAAAGTGTGATTGTCTCAGTCTAACCTCTATTGCAAATAGATCTCTTCTGAAATAATATATATATATTTTTAAATAATCTGCAACCGGATCTTATTCTACGCTAGTTTCATATGTGAGACCTACCTTGGCAGCTGAATCTTTGGAGTTAAGATTATACGGTTTTGCTCTGACAACGTTAGACAAAGTGGTAAATATTGGGTTAGACATTTTCGCTTGTTGTTGGCCAAAAATCAGTAAATTGACTGAATAGAAGCAATCACAGGAGAACAGTGTTTCCTGGCTTCATTGCGAGTGCATGCATACTTATATTTTCTATTTAGGTTTGCCATTTTATTATCCATTTTTTAGAGAATGTTTCAAGCATTTCAAACTTACGACAATCGTTCAGAATCCAAACAATCCTTTATCAAAAAGGCCAAATTTAGCACACGAGCGGCCATCCACTTTCACTGCACACATGCTTGATGAAAAGTAAAAAAAAAAAAATCCCCAGGCATTGGCAAAAGCATCTCCCTTTGAGACATTTACTTGGTTCTGCCCGGTCCTCCCTCATGTCCCGGCCTGGTCAAGGTGGCTCCCCTCAAAGGGCAAGCTGGACGACCAAGCCACGTGGTCTGCAAGCCTATAGCGCTCCTGCTGCAGGTGCTAGTGTAGAATAACAGATGGTCTCCTTATTTCGTCTGCTTACTGAGTATCAAATACTAGAGTATTGTCATCACTGAATATGTATCAATGAGAAAGTTGTGAAGTTGGGTATTTCTGTACGTGACTTTGATTGCATTAAATATATATATAAAGGTTCGATTAACTTGCTGTGAAGTTGGTATTACTGTATGTGACTTTGAAAGATATATACTGAAGACTTAGATGCTTTCAATTACAGGTAAAGTGCATTGTTAAAGTGATTCACTCTTTATCAAACTCAACAAACTATTTTCTCCTCCTCCTCCTTCCTTCTACAATCCACATTTAAGATTAATTCTTGGAAATTTATTTTAAGTGTTTCAAGCAGCAGGTACCATTATCATACATTTAAAAAAAACATTCATTGCTAAAACAAATGCAAGAATACGTTAACTTTCTCTCCAATTCATTACAGCTGATTGAAAGGATTCGGTCATTTAGAAAGTTTGATTTTGTCCTGAAGTAAATTTTGTCATTCAAGAAGATTCTTTTTAAGGTTCATGTCCATAATACTTTGGCCAACATTTAAGGTCATGGGATTCACTTTCTATTTACTCCTTCTGTCGCCCTGCTGCTTGGGCCTCCCTCCTCAATGTGCCCCCCCCTCTCGACAGCTATGGCTCCTCCTA
>NC_051408.1:1138601-1139199 GCF_015228065.2 Penaeus monodon
TGACACCTGAAGTTTACATTTCCCTTCCTACTCTTCCCCTCGAACGTTACACACAGCCACACCTCCCCCTGCCAACCCCCTCCCTAACCCGCCTTCCTAAACCCGCTAAAAGAAGCTAAACCACCAACAAGCCACGAACTGCCCTCCCGCAGCCAAAGCCCTTCGCCCATCGTACCTTGTAGGTGAAGGAGCCGTTGATGCAGAAGAAGAACAGCATCACGAAGAACTGCACGAGGGTCAGGCCGAGACCCGCGAAGATGAACACGTTATCCTGGTCGTAGTTGTGTCGGTCCCAGAAGCTGTGGTAGTAGCGGGACTTCTGCACCAGCCAGCGGCTCAGGAAGAACACGTTGATGATGATCACGGCGATGGGTTTCAGCAGCCACATCCAGGTCACGATGGGTTTGTACTGCGGGAGGAGGGAACGGGAGGACCGGTGATTACGGGAGGACGGGCATTATAAGAAGGGAGGGCGGGAAGCGAAGGGCGTTATAGGGAGGGCGAACCAAGGGGAACGGAGGGTTAATATTTTCGCTGTAGAAATGCTCTGTAAAGGGTTGCTACTGTCGTTATAGGGAGGTTTTGTTGTAGGAAGGTG
>NC_051408.1:1139263-1140067 GCF_015228065.2 Penaeus monodon
TAAATGCTTTTTTTTTTCTTCTTCTTTTTGTTAGCAATGTAACGAAACAATGTAGCGGAATGGCCTTTGCTATTTTTTCTTCTTCCCTTTCAACATGATTCGTGTCCATGAAAATGCCTGGTGTTTTTTTTTCTTTCTTCCCTTCTTTCTTTCTTTCCTTACCTCCTTTCCATCTTCTGATCTGGACGAAAGGATACTTTACCTCATCTCCAAGCGAAGGCGTGATCCTTCTCCCTTCCCTCTACTGCAAAAGGACCTAATCTACTAATAACCGTGATTCCTTTTCTTCCACAATAATATGTATTTTTATATCGTCATTTTGCACATCATATTTATATTCTATATTTCATTAATCATAAATGAGACATGGCCTAATATACAGAAATAATGTGTCTTTCCACGTATAAACATTATGCCTTTCCACATTGTAAACCGCTCGTATGTTTGTACACCATGTTAAACATAATATCTATTTTTTGTAGGTATGGGTAGGCTATAAAAAACAGTCCCATTAATTTGTGCGCCTTATCATGTCACTTGCCCATTAGTACTGATTTGTCAGTTCCGAATAAAACAAAATTTCAAACATCCACAAATACACAAACCTACATATCTGGTTTCACAATTCCAAGAAAAAAAAAAGGTGATAACCGAAAAAAAACTAAAATTAAATAAAATTCGTCGGTTGATAATCGAAAAACTCATTTGTTGTTTTATTGTTTTAATCAAATTAAACACAAAAAACACACGCCCTCGCCACCCACCTTCCATGGGAAAAATGGTAAAATACAAATAAAATACTAA
>NC_051408.1:1140127-1140423 GCF_015228065.2 Penaeus monodon
CACACATATAAACAAAAATATATAAATAAAACACTAAAGTTATTCACAACTCCCCAAACAAGCCCTAAGTAAGAGCGAGCCGCGACCCACCTTGCACAGGCCGATGATGAGGATGGTGGAGAAGAAGAGGCAGCCGACGCCCTCCGCGATGCCGATGTTCACGCGCACGCTGTGGTCTGCGGGGGAGGGGAGGAGGGGGGGTTAAAGGTGGCGTGGGTTCTAGCTGTAATGTAATATTTACTTGTGTTTGCTTATGTTCTGTATATGTTTGTATGCGTATACCCGTGTGTTGTATG
>NC_051408.1:1140869-1141226 GCF_015228065.2 Penaeus monodon
TATATTATATATATACATACACATTTGTGTGCACGAGTCATGGAGAACAAGGCAAAATCTCAGTGCCATGAGGAAGCTAAAAGGCCCGTTGGAACTTTGATGCTTTTTTCTTTATTTTTCTGGTGTGTGTGTGCGTGTCTACATATAATCTCGACGAGGCGACTGGCAGGCAATCGAGCCGGCGCTTACCTGTGTGGTAGAGGTAGTACTGGCACCAGCGAATGCCATGGTTCCAGTGGCACCTGTAGTGGACGGCCAGCTCATAGCCGTAGAAGGCGCAGGTGGCTATTCCGTGCAGCTGAGGAGGAAGGTTGTGTTAGTCTTTGCACGAGCTAGTCTGATATGGGATCCTACTAC
>NC_051408.1:1141280-1141621 GCF_015228065.2 Penaeus monodon
ACTGCAAATATCATTTACCACATTCATGATTTTTTCCTAATGATATTTAATATTATGACTGCAGGGTTTAATTAAAGAAGGAACGGCCTGCATATCACAGGGAAGTTATAGTTATTGTCTTTTTTCACAATACCTTGAATCCCAATGTCAGACAGATGATTTTTTAATGATTTTTACTCAGTGGTATTATTGCGTTAAACTTCTATTTCACTTTCACTGAGTAGATTTTTTTGAATAATCATTGTTGTTTTCATTTCTGATATAATGGTAACCTTTTACTTATAGTAGTGACCTTGTGTCAGTATTATAGCTATCATGACCCGTAGAACAGCAATAACTGG
>NC_051408.1:1142292-1143101 GCF_015228065.2 Penaeus monodon
CGTGTCTATATGATGTTAAATGATATGTATGACGACGACCACCCACCAGGTCGATGACGGCGAGCAGGAGGCCGAAGTTGATGATATTCCTCAGCGAACAGGCCATGGCGGGGAATTTGGACCGCGCTGAAGCTCACGCCAACAGCCCTGGAGGGAAAAGACACGGATCACTTCAAGTTTGGGTGAGATGGAGGGAGGCAGACACGGATCACTTCAAGTTTTGGGTGAGGTGTACTATAGATTGATAGATGGGTAGGTGTATAGGGTTAAGGCAGACAGGGATCAATGCATCTGGGGATTTTCGCTGTTGCATTTTGCAGATAGGTGGATATATGGGTAGATTGTTGGGTAGGTAGATAGGTAGATTGGTGGACAGATAGTTTGATGGATAGATATGGGATAGATATGGATATCATATTACTAGTTACATTTTATTCTTTCAAGAGGAAGTTTTGTATATGAATCGTGTGAATGATTTTCCAAAGAAAAAAAGAAAGTTGACAGCATTCGTCACAATATACAAATTTAGAAACATGTCTCTAAATTCGCATGTTACTGCTACGTGTTACATGAAACTAGGTATTTCTTAACATTAAATAGCCACAGTATCAATGCCACAACTGTATAAACACCACAGCTGTTGTTCTGTATTCCTCCACACACCAGCTCTGTCCTGACACCTGCTTCAGCACAGGTGGAAACCTACAGGTGTTTCATCTCTCCAAAATTGCCTTTCGGTGCACAACCACAGAACGTACGAATATCACACCCTTCAGCCATATAAAAGTTTATGACAAGAAGCATTATCT
>NC_051408.1:1143171-1143248 GCF_015228065.2 Penaeus monodon
GCTAACCACCGAGGCAAGATAATGACCCCTGCTCCCCCCCCCTCCCCAAGCAGAGGAGCAATGGACAAACCAAGGTA
>NC_051408.1:1143409-1143563 GCF_015228065.2 Penaeus monodon
GAGAGAAAGCGGCTTTCGCAACGAGGAAGTTGTTAAACGAAATGTGAAAATAACCAACGAACGACTAAGCTAGCGAGTCTGTTCATCACTCCATCGTTGTTGTTAGTAAACCTTGGGTAACAGTACTAATAAACGGCAGTTGTGCGCGAATTTT
>NC_051408.1:1143624-1143915 GCF_015228065.2 Penaeus monodon
GAAAAGCACCAACAGCCCGAGCGGATAGACCTGCATTATGCACCACGGATCACCAGTGCCAGCAGGGAAATATGCACCATGGATCAGCAGAGCGAAGAGGAAACAGGACGGATTCTGAACTGTGAACCGTTCAGTGGAATCGCATTTTAGGTCAGTGAATTCGCCAGGATATTGCTTCATCATTTTCGGGAACTAAAGGAAGTGACTGTGTTTACTCTCCCGTTGATGCTGCCGCTGGCCGCGTCAAGGGCAGCGGGGATGTGGTCCTTCCGCAATGCAGGTGCGTTATGT
>NC_051408.1:1144209-1144465 GCF_015228065.2 Penaeus monodon
CACACCGAACTTCTTTAATAGAAAAATCCTTTCACTTTTACATTGTCTCAAATTGCCTGTGGCTCAACGAGAATGCGTTTCGTTGCATCCTTGCTTGCTCAACGTAAATCACAGAAAACGAGATAATGAGAAGGGGAGACTGAAGCAATTCTGTCACCGAGGCTTTCAGAAGTTCAAGCAGACCGGGCGGTTCTAATCTCCGTGCTGTGATTTGGAATGGTTTCATCTAGACTGTCTTTGAGACTGTCTACTTACA
>NC_051408.1:1144663-1145230 GCF_015228065.2 Penaeus monodon
AGGCAGCCCATTTTCGTGCAAGAGCAGGTCTCGCTTTCCAAGACAGAAGCACAGAAGCAATGCCCCCCCCACCCCCTACCTCCTTCTTCCCAACCGCTTCCTGCGTCGACGCGTGACTTCGAAAAGGCTTGTTCCAATAGCATTAAAAACCCGGCGTGACCCCCGCTACGCCCCCGCCACCTCGCCCATTACGAGCGCGTTTTGCCCGAGCGAGCCAAACGCCTATGCTAATTTTCCAGTGAATCATGCACAAGGTATTCCTGCTTTGTGTGTGCGTGTACGTGCTTCCAATTGTGATATCTTTTGCGAATGTTATGCACGTGTATACATGGATAAACATATAGATATATGTGCAGGTGCATTTATTTTTGTATCTGTAAACATCATCCTCTACCTTCTCTTGTAATGCAAAATAATAACAATAATCATCATGAAGAAAAAAAAAATGGCTCTCGCCTTAATAAGGAAGTCTTGGATTGTCATGACGGCCCTGATCGCTGGTCCTCTGACCCCCCCCCCCTCCCCCGCCATTCCTCGTCCACCGCACTGCCCTTCCACCCCCCGCGA
>NC_051408.1:1145287-1145351 GCF_015228065.2 Penaeus monodon
CACCTCAACCCGAACGCCCCCCCCCATTGGAAGGTGAAGGTGAACGTTATATATGTATTTTTTG
>NC_051408.1:1145847-1146013 GCF_015228065.2 Penaeus monodon
ATAATCAATATGTATTTGACTCTATAAACTTACAGATATAAAAATAGACTATGAACATACAAATATATAAATAGAGATGACAGCTTAGCAGTCTGATGATGGAAAACCGAGCTACGACTTTTGCACTGCGACATATTCTTAAGTATGCTAATAACGCCCCTCCCCC
>NC_051408.1:1146243-1146547 GCF_015228065.2 Penaeus monodon
TCCCTTCACATGTCACAGACTGCTGTTGGCCCGAAACAATTATCCTATAGCAATTTCCTAGAGGCCTAGACGATACTTTCTGTCTGTGATTTACAACAAGGTTTCTGCACTTTGCTAACATTCAACATTCAAAGTGACAGAAGTCAAATACATTATCATATGCGTCATCGGTGCTACAGCTGTTTCCACCCCAATTACCAGTCTTTATCAAGCACCTTGTTTTATGCAGAAGTAATTACTGTGAGGAATTCTGCTGACGGTGGAGCCTCGTCGCCTGTCACTTCGAGAGAGGGAACAGCATACA
>NC_051408.1:1146988-1147163 GCF_015228065.2 Penaeus monodon
TGCCGTGATTCACTTTCGCCGTAGCGTCGCCTAGCAGAAGCCCCCGCCGGGAGTCTTCGAAGGACCCGTTGCCAATGACTACGCGAATGGCAAATCCCAAGAATGGCAAATCACTGAGGTTTTCGTAAATACGGGAGGCCGACCTTGCCTACATACGCGGATTCAACTGCGCACG
>NC_051408.1:1147213-1147868 GCF_015228065.2 Penaeus monodon
AATCACATATATGCACACGTAAACCTTGACCTCTGTACACATAACTAAACATAACGCGACGTAACGTACCCGCACGTATGCCTTCAAGCCAAGACTCGACTCACGAAGAGTCTATCGGAATGAATTAGTCATCCCTTAAAATCGCGAAAAGCATCCGCGTTGGAATGACGCAAACGAGGCTTCGCAAATTACGCTCCACCTCCATTGTGACGGCATTCGGGCGGTAGGAACTGCGTGGATGAAAAACAATTACCAGAGAACTGTCATCAAATTTCACTGTACCGGAAAAAGGACTCTACAAAAGACCTCTTGGAGTAATTATACCAGGGGATGGTTTGAAAAGAAAATTGGCCTTTGCTTCCAAATTCACCAATCAAAGTCTACTATATTTCTCATATTTCAAAAGAAATATAATCACACAAGACCCTTAAGAATACACAAAACGAAGAACGTTTGGAACGACGAAGAATATGCGATATGTGATAACCGAACGAAAGTCTTATCTGAATCACTGGATCTTTAAATATGATATCAGTATTGATGAAAAGACTTTTTTATGTACTTTTTGGGCACGACTGGAATTCGAAAACAAACAAACTCATTGTACGCAATTGTTAAGGGGAGAGAGAGAGAAATGGGGGGGGGAAAAGAGAGA
>NC_051408.1:1149290-1149415 GCF_015228065.2 Penaeus monodon
TGCTGCATATCTGTAATGCCAACATTTTTCTTGTGCGCAACAAAACCGCCTCCACTTGGACTCCAATCACTTCCCTTCGAGGAACAGGAAGTACCAATCAGGCTTTCTTGTGTAACACAGATCTT
>NC_051408.1:1149592-1149722 GCF_015228065.2 Penaeus monodon
AATATATCAGAAAGTTTTCCCAGACTGCCAACATATTATGAATTTCGATGAACAGGCAGTTATCATTCACGTTTGTATATGTGTGTGTTTGGCAATGCATACAAAGCACACCTTGTATGTACGTGCGTTC
>NC_051408.1:1149770-1150045 GCF_015228065.2 Penaeus monodon
TTACGACAACGCACGCAATCACCCCCTCCCCCCACCCGCTGTCACGCGAGCACCCCCTCCCTCCTGCCGTGGCGTCCCGCGAGGCGCCGCGCAGAAGGTGCAGATGTCCCTCCCCCGAAATCCTGCGTCGAATAAATGATCGGATAAAGCAGGCACGTCAGCCCTCGCTGCCGCGCACTGATTGGATAATGGATAATGGGCGGGGCAGACAGCGGCAGCCACGTGGCGCTGATCCACTTTATCCAGCTGAGGACGGAAGCGACCTCGCCGATGCC
>NC_051408.1:1150100-1150470 GCF_015228065.2 Penaeus monodon
GACGTCGACGCGATGCCTGGACGTCGGAATTTTTTGCTTGCGGGAGGAACGTTTAGGTCGAGCACCCCGCGTTCGAGAGAGAACTGCGACGTCTTTTGATATTTGAAGGATTCTAATTCAACGTAAATGGGTGACTGATCCTCTAATAATCACGTTAAGAGACGAATTTGCCTCGCTTGCCGCCGACCTACTTTCGCGAAACGACGCCAAATGTTAACGTATAAAATATGATGTCTTTTGGCACTGAGTTTTTTTTTTTTTTTTCAAAGACTTGAGATAATATAGATCTAATGGTAAATGGTTAAAACAAATAAATATGCGACACAAAGATCTAAACGAAGGGGAAGATGGATTTGAAAAGAAGTGAATT